>NW_016157289.1:0-21436 GCF_001687245.7 Rhagoletis zephyria
TTTTTGTGTAGTTATTTCTTTTCATGTAAGCAATATGCATTCTAAATGTGAACTTAATCGGATCATAAATACGGGTTTTCCAAATATCTCGACTCCTGCGCCACCTGTCGGCAAAATTTTTTTTCGGATTTATTTCTTTTCATATAAGTCATATATGTTCTAAATATGAACCACATCAGACTATAAATGGGGGTTTTACAAATATCTCGACTCCTGCGCCACCTATCGGCAACATTTTTTTCGGGATTTATTTCTTTTCATATAAGTAATATATGTTATAAATATGAACCAAATCAGACTATAAATGCGGGTTTTACAAATATCTCGACTCCTGCGCCACCTAGCGGATTAAAACATCTTTTAAATTGTGTTGTCCTCGAGTTCTGAGCTAAGTTTGAAGTTTCAAGTCTGTAGCTCATCGGGAAGTTTGTTAAATATTGACTGCAAAGTTCCAGGACATACATACATACATACATACATACATACAAGTGAAGTTAAATAAAAGCTTGTAAAATGAGGAAGTTTACACAATTTTCAGTGTACACTTGAAAACTCACAGTTGCAGAATAGAGCCCCTGCCCACCTTTACTTCATAGACTTTGAAATATTTCTGCTTCAGGATTGTATGAAATAAAACTGTGAAGTGTATGAAGTACGAAGTGTCTCCTGTCATCAAACAAACAGTCAGCACATTCGGGCTTTGGCACCCACATCACTGTTGACAGTTATAATTTCGAGAAAGTAGAGAATTTCGTTTACTTGGGAACCAGAATTAACACCGATAATAATGCCAGCATGAAAATCCAACGCAGAATCGCTCTAGCCAACAAGTGCTACTTTGGACTGAGTAGGCAATTCAGGAGTAAAGTCTTCTCTCGACGTATGAAAACCATAAGTCTATAAGTCACTCATCATGCCGGTGCTGGTATATGGCGCAGAAGCATGGACAATGCAACATCCGATGAGGCGGCTCTTGGAGTATTCGAGAGAAAGATTTTGCGGAAAATTTACGGGCCTTTACGCGTTGGCGACGGCGAGTACCGCATACGATGCACAGTGGTCAATAAATGGAATTTAATGTTCATAATTCACTGGAGCCTTCATTTCTCATCCGATTTGATTAATTATTTTTTTAAATGAAAGCTAATAAAATTTGCAAGAGACTAGTTAAGCCCAATTTTCGAATTTTTATTTTTTTGTACAAAATGCAGAAATTGCGCCAATTTTGAAGAAGACCGATTCTCCTGTTCCAGCTAATAAATATTTCATAATAAAAACTAGCTAAAAACAATTGTAGGGTTCTCCTAAAACAAAAAATAAATTTAAAAGTAATAATTTGAAATGTTATAAAAAATGTTACCAAAAGTATTTTTTTTGTTTTTATAAAAATTTTGGGTGTGCAGTTTTATAGATTACTAAATTTTAGTATATCAGTGCATGTTGCAAGTCGCCGTGAGGCCTTTTGAAAAATGCTACAAGGCGTCTCAAATATAGCATCTAAACTAACCGCAAATTAGATTTTGCTTTACAAATTTTGTGCCACCGGAGAACCCAACACTAAAAGAGAAAAGTTCCCTACAACTTTGGCATTTGAATATGCTACGCATTTTTATCAGAACTTGTTGAAAAATCACGAAAACAGTAACAATGCAACAAATTTCGCACTTTTTGCTAATTATTTACAATAAAAATTTAATTATTTAAGTTTGTAGTATATAAAACATGTGGGCAATTAAATTCTCTACAAATTTGTATACAACCGATTTTACGAAAAATGCAAAATAATCTTGCAAATCGCAAAAACTCAAAAAAAAAAACCTATAATCCAGATAGCGAAATGTTCCGGTATGAAATTCAGGGGCGAGCCTGTGGATCCATAATCTACGTGTAAAATAGAAGTAAACTGCATTAAGAGTTCGCTATTACATTTTTTTTCTACGAACCAATTTGATCTAAATTTAATCGAGTAAACATTGCCCACTGGAAACATATTTGGGCGGTTCACAAGGTGTTGTATGCTGTTGTATCGTTGTATAGTTTTATTGTTTTACAACTATTGTATCAGCATTGTTGCTGTTTTACATACGAAATTTGAATAACAATCATACAACTCAACAGCCTATGTTTATTGAGTGTGCTATTCGATCAATGTATTTAACAGGGTGGTGTTAGCCGTATATAAGTAAAAACTTACACTAACAAATTATACGCAGATATCCATATTATCATAGGTATGAGTCATGATACAATCAGCCCTATCGCTAATTCCATATGAATAAATTGTTCCCTTAATTTAACGTGCAAAACAAAACCAAATTGGGAAACATTTCTTTTGTTTTGCTTTATAATTTGGGACCAGTTCGGAAGGTCTTTCCTGAAACTGAGGTATTGCTCCCATAGGGCCACTGTTTTCCCAGGAAGCTTGGAGGTAACTGGGTAGATCAGAATGGGATCCCAGCTTTCGGTGGAGACTTGCAATCATGAACTGTCTACAAATTGAATTACCTTGAAGTTATATATGTATATGGCCCAAATCGCCGAAAACGAAACCAAGGAGAACATTTTTTTTTCTCAGGTTTCGCAGATTTTGGATTATTCCTGGGTCATGCATATTGTAAGGTATCGGATAACATCAATATTAATACGAATCTCCTTCTCTCGAACATGAAAATTCACTTAATCTTGAGACACCTTTAAATAAACGAAAATTTAAAAAGTACAACATGAAACTAAAGGGTATATTTAAGGTCCACCACTTTTTTGCATTATACTTGCCTCTCTTCGCTTGCCTTGTATTATTTTAAAGTTAATAAAAAAAAGTGTTCGACAAAAAAATCAGGAATTCGCTTTCTATATGAAAATCAAGTCCGCAGTATTTTTTAATATAATGTAACAGCCCAAAATACTAAAAAGTTTTTTGGCGCGGAATCCACCAAGCTAAAAAAGGGAAAATATAGTTTTCTTTGAGCATTTTCGGCCTTATTTCACAGTAAAATGAAATAGTTCCAAATACTCTTCATTACCAATATGTTTTCGGTGGGAAGCTATTTGTAACGTAACAGTCTTTTGAACTAATTTAATTTTTACCCACCCTTGTTTTCCTATTTAGTTAAACATGGGGCTCATTTAAAACTTTTTTTTTTTCTAACTTATGTAAACTGAAAAGATAAGAATTACTTAGACTAATAAAAAAACGTGAGAATTATAGAAAAGAACGAACTCAAAAGAAGCGGAATGAGAAGCTAAAAGAACAAGAAGATTTTCCGATTAAATAATAAAAAATCTATTGAAATTATTTCGACTATTTTTCTAGTACTACAAAAAGTCCTAGAATCTAACATTTGAAGGGTAAGAATAGTACTAAATTGCATAGAGAAAACAAAATAAGCCATTAAACCCGTTTTTCGTGAAATTAACCGCGAAAAACTCAACATCTTGGCGCAGTTCAGCTGCACAGCATTAGAAACTTTGAAATCTGTATTCATAATTATCATGTTCTTAATTTCTTTGGATTACTTGTCACATCGCAAAACTACTGAATTCAGCTACTGTCGTATATCTTTGCACGTGTGACTTCTTTATTGTAATGACATTAAATTGACAGTGATTACACAAGTGCCGGAAATAATTCAGATTCTCTATCTATGACATTCATATGCTTATGCTACATTTACATTTATATATGACATCTCTCCACCACCTATTTTCATAAATATAACAAGTAATTTTTAGCAAAAAAAAAACCGACTTAAAAAAAAAATATATATATATCTATATATTTCATGATCCAATGATCGGATCTAAACCAAATTAGTACGGGACCACCTCTGAGCCACTACCTTTCCGTTGCAAACGAACTGATAACCTCCTCCTTTTTTGGAAGTCGGTTAAAAAGCGATCTATGTATGTATTACATTTTCAATTCAATATCTTAACGTGTTATACAAGATTCAAGTTTATTTTCATTTATATGCACTTAATAACTACAAATTATTTTTTTTTTAAGATGGTTTCAACTACATAATTTATTTTAATTACATTGGAGCCGGTCTGGTTCATTTCGAACTCTCTCCGATCGCCTTAGATGTACTTCGGTACCTGAGTTCTGCTCCGTTGGTGCGTATGCTACATGTGGTTGTGTTTGCGACTGTATTGTTTCTTCGCGTTGGTCATACATCTCACCATGCACGCCAACTTTTATCTGCTCGGGAGCCATAGGTTGAATAAGACGATTAGGTAATTGTTGACCCACGTTGCGTATTTGCTCGACGTGGCGTCTCCATATTCTTCCATCATCAAGTTGAACTTCGTAATGGATATCACCGCGTCTGGAAATGATATTGCCAAATTGCCAGCGTTCACTCGACAAGTAATCTCGCACTGAGACCCTCTCNAGGTAATTGTTGACCCACGTTGCGTATTTGGTCGACGTGGCGTCTCCATATTCTTCCATCATCAAGTTGAACTTCGTAATGGATATCACCGCGTCTGGAAATGATATTGCCAAATTGCNATATCACCGCGTCTGGAAATGATTTTGCCAAGTTGCCAGCGTTCACTCGACAAGTAATCTCGCACTGAGACCCTCTCGCCTTCTGCGAAAACCTTTTTGGTAATCTTTTTGTCCGTATTACCGAGCGTAGTTTGCGGTAGTAGAAAATCTAAGCGAGTTTGAATTTGTCGACCAAACATAACCATGGCTGGACTTTTTTCTGTAGTCGGGTGGATTGCTCTTCGGTAGCTGAGCAAAATGTTTTGCAACTCTTTATGCATTGAGACTGGTTTAGTCATAGCTGCTGTCAGCTTCTGTTTATCTGTCTGTATTAACCTTTCGGCCTGCCCATTCGTTGCCGGATGATAGGGAGCACCTTGCTTGTGCACTATGCCATTCGTTCTCAAGAACGCTTGAAACTCTTTAGAGTTAAACTGGGTGCCATTATCACTTACTAATATATTCGGTATACCAAAAGTTGCAAAAATGTCTCGGCATTCGGAGATAGTTGTATCGGTCGTCATATTGTTTACAATTTTTACAATAGGCCACTTGCTATAGGCATCTACCAAGACGAATAAATACTTGCCATACATTGGACCTGCGTAATCCACATGCAGGCGCTCGAAGACTTTACCCGGTCGTGCCCAACAATGTACAGGAACCGCGACTGGATCGGATCGGATGCTTTGGCAGGATACGCAATTATAAACCAATTTCTCCATATCGCGGTCTAGGTTAGGCCACCAGCAATAAGAACGCCCTAGTGTTTTCATTTTGATCATTCCAAAATGACCGCTGTGTAATTCGCTAAGTACGTTTTGTCGTAGTGCTGTGGATATATACACACGGAAACCTCGTAAAAGGCAACCTTTCCGCAAAGTGAACTCTATTGTGGAATTCCAAATCGTTGCTTCGCCTCACAATCGCGGCCGTATTTTAGGCAATCTACCAGGATTTTAACCTCTGGTTCTTTAGCTGTTGCTGCACCCAAGTCTTCTGCAGTAACTGGTAAGTTATCTATTAACTGCGCTGTTATCACATCTACTTCTTCTACAAAACAATCGCGCTTTTGCGTTGCAAGTCGTGACATGGCATCAGCATTTGCATTTGCTTTACTGCTTTTTACCCGGACGACGTAATCAAACGATTCCAAAAATATCGCATAGTGTTGCGTTCGCATCGCAGATAAAGTAGGTAAGCCCTTATGTGGCGAAAATATTTGCGCAATGGCTTTGTTATCAGTGACTAAGGTAAAGCGTCTCCCAAACACATATTGATAAAACTTTTTGACACCAAATATAATTGAGTACGCTTCTTTATCCACCTGACTGTATCACTGTTAGACATCGTTTAGTGTTTGCGAGGCAAACTGAATTGGCTTTTCTGTACCGTCCGGAAAAGTGTGGCTTAAACACGGCTCCAACGCCTGTGGGCGGTAGCTGCGGATCGTAACGTGTCAAAACTGTGTCTGTTTGCATCATTTCTTTAATTCGCTTGAATGATTCACAACATTTTTTGTCGAACCTAAAAACTGAACTTTTATGTAGCAACTGATTCAATGGATATACGACGTCACTAAGGTTTGGAATGAATCTTCCGTAGTAATTAATTAGTCCAAGAAAAGCCCTTACCTCGTTCTTAGTTGACGGTTGTTTCATATCTTGGATGGCTTCCACTTTCGTTTTCTGTTTTCGTATTCCCATTTTGCTGATTTCGTAACCGCAGTACTCGATTTTGTCGCGAAGAAATTCAGACTTTTCTAAATGCACTTCTTCAATTCTTTGTAAATGGGTAACGTCGTCCCTCGCCGTGATCTTTATGTCGTCCAAAAATACTTTAACGCCCGCTATATCTCCCAACAGCTGCTCCATAAACCGCTGCCACTTTGCAGGTGCACTCGCTATCCCAAACATCATACGCGTCGGTTGAAATAAACCCTTGTGTGTGCTTAGCGTCAACAGCTCTCGATTATCCGGATGAATTTCAAGCTGTAGGTACGCTTTTGCCAAGTCGATTTTTGTAAATTTTTCTCCACCCGCCATTGAACTGAAAAGCTCGTCGATAGTGGGTAAGGGGTGCTCGTCGACAATTAGTGCTGGATTGACCGTGAGCTTATAATCCCCACAGATACGAACCGTACCATCTCTCTTTGGCACTGCAACGGTCGGCGTAGCCCATTCTGATTTATCGACCTTCACTAGCAACCCTTCACGCACCTGTTTGTCTATTTCATTCTCCACTGCTTTCATTAGTGGGAATGGCACTCGCCACGCCCTTATAAACTTCGGCACCGCGTTCTCTTTTAAGTAAAGCCTTTCTTGGTGACCAGTAATTGTACCTACATTTAATGCTGATAACAGCGGAAACTTTCTTAATATGTTTTGTAGCTTCACTTCAGCACTTCCACTCGATAAAACGTTGACTGTCGTACGTTCTTTCAATTGGTTCTCTGTAATGTTTTTCCAATCTATATCGATCTCCCGAAGCCATTCTCGCCCAAGCAGAGGTTGGCGATCGGAGCGCACGATGTACATTCTTGCTCGCACTGGCGCTTTGACTTTCACTGTTACACATATATAGCCTAAACATTCCAGCTTTGTTTGACAATAGCTGTACAATTGCAAGTCACTTTTAATTACTGGTTCGTCATTAAAGTATTTCTTTGCTTCTTTCAAGCAAAGATGTCAATTTCGAAGTTGATATCAATATTATTTATCTTTAGTGTACACATAACTTTCGGGTGTAGAGTGTTGCAGTTGAGTTCTAGCAAATCGTAAACATAATCTCCCTTTGTTTTTCTATGACGTTTACACTTTTCGTTTCTTTTAGGCACATCTTTCGCAGATGGCCCCGTTTTTTGCAGTAGTGACATACAACATCCCTGAACTTGCACTTATTGGCCATGTGATTGGCATTGCCACATCGGAAACATTGTTTGCTTTTTATTGCTTTATCTTTCTCTCGTGCCGTTCTTTCTTGACATTTTGTGTTTGCAGTTTTCTTTTCAGGTGATTTTGCTCACTGTTTTTCGTGTATTTTATTAACCTCGCTGCGCGTCGCGCCTTTTTGATGTAGCTCGCACCCTTCCTTCCCCGCTACTTCGTAGGCCTTTGCTATATATTGATCGCATCATCTAATGTTAAACTTTTCTTTTCCAGTAACCGATTTTGGATTGCTTGGGTTTTCAAACCAAATACTAATTGATTCCGTAATGCAATATTCAAATAGTCACTAAAATTGCAACCTTTTGCCAGAAGACGCAAAGCCACTAAAAACTGTTCGAACGACTGACGATTTTGCTGCTTCCTTAGATGGAATCTATAGTTTTCTAAAATTTCGCTGGCCTTTGGGTTGAAGTTGTTTTCCAACGTCGATACGATCTCCTCGTACTGCAGAGTCTCTGGCTCGTTGGGCAGCACTTTATCGCAAAGCACATTGTAAGTCGTGGCTCCCATATAATGGAGTAGCAGTTGACGTTTTTTTGTTGCGTCAGCATTGAATAGTGATAACGCGGTTTCGAATCGTTTCACCCACCGGTTCCATGGCATAGTTTTCACATCGAATGCGTTCAAATGGGTCGCAGCTATTTGTGAACCTATACTGTCTCCTCTCTATCTATGACATTCGTATGCTTATGCTACATTTACATTTATATATGACAGCTACTTATTGCATAAAACACACTAAAAGCTATTTAAATACCTAATTATAATCTTATCGCTACACCTATATCGCACAGGTAACTAAACCACAGGAGTTACAATATATTTTTGTATATATTAAATAATGCCACGTACTTATGCTTTCAGATGCAAGAAGTAAAATTATCCGAAGATTGTATTCTCGCGAGTTTCAGCGGTATTTAAAAATCAGTGTAAGCCCAAATGTAATGTAACAGTCCGCGTTTTGGGCCATATGCATATGTATTTCATTTTATCCTTTGCCTTCGAATTATCGAACTGGTACAAACCTTGTATTTATTGAAAACATTGATTTGTAAAGTTTTGAAGTATTTTATGGATTTGCGTGGTTGACAACGCGCGTAGGTAAAGCAGCGCGTGCCGCTGATACATAAGTTGACAAATGTCAGCAAAGCAAAAACTAGATACAAAGTTAAGAATTTTTCAAGGTTTTGAACTGTGAGTTCGCCTGCAAAATTAAACTTTTTTTTTCGCTACTTCCCGCCTGAACTTGTACCCTTAAAATCAAATCAATTTAAGTTTAAAATGTTTTGTCGGGTTCGCGAACATTCGAATCCTGATCCTGCCAACGACCCTTGGTTATAACCTCGCCAAGCGCCAGCAGATCCTGACCCTGCCGCCTCCAATAAGCCACCACCGCGCTAATTTGTACTCGTCACGCCTATCAGCAAAGAGCCGCCCCAATCCACGTGAAGAAGAGCCGACCCCCTTACTAATCGTGTTTCTGTAAATTACCGTTACATGGTTGGTGGGCGTGGTTATTACCCGATTTCAAAGATTTTCTACCGATTTCTTAGCTAGACCCCAGGCAAGCTCGTACTAAGTTTGCCAAGGGTTGGTAAGCGGCTACTGAGATACAGAATTTCGTCGTAAATGGTCGGGGTCCCGCCCATTTTCAAAATATTTCATAGTAATATTATTTTTTACCAAAATTCTACTTCACTACAGAATTTCGTTTAAATATTTAAATTTTTGCTCGAGCTATCGACTTACCTTTTCATTTTGAGCATTTTTATACCCGAGCGCACTTGTGCACAAGGGTATATTAATTTTGTTCACATAACGGTTGTTTGTAACAGCCAAAACGAATCGAGATAGATATAGACAAATGTATACATAAATGCTCAGAATGAATAGAGAAATCGATTAAGCCATGTCTGTCTGTCCGTCCGTCTGTCCGTCCGTCCATGTACACGATAACTCGAGCAAAAAGTTAGATATCTCAAAGAAATTTGGTATGTATTGAAAATGGGCAAAATCGGACTGTAACCACGCCCACTTCCCAAATAACGGTAATTTCCAGAAATACGAAAACTGCGATATTTTAGTAACTACTGAAGATAATTCACTCAAAATTGATATTTACAATAATTTTTAGACGAAAAATAAGAATATTATAAATTTTTGGAAAATGGGCGTAGCCACGCCCACTTGTGGTTACATGTGTATATCTTGGTAACCGCTGCACCAATTTCTTCCACGCTTGTCACAGGTGTTAACCTTGGTACAACATACGAAATGGCCGAAAATTTTTAAAATCGAATAATAATGCAGAGAAATACAAAATCTTTGATAAATCAGTAAATTTTAAAGCTAATTCACTCAAAATTGATGCTTACAACAATTCTTTACCAAGAAATGCGTTTATGATAAAATTTTGGAAAATGGGCGTGGCACCGCCCACTTATGATCACATATATGTATCTCGGTAACCGTTCGACCAATATGTACCAAATTCGGTGTGGTTATTGTGCTTGCCACATAAAATCAAAATGTTGAAAATTATTGAAATCGAACTAAAATTACGGCCGCTTTTCATATAACAGTAAATTTCAGAAATGATTGAAACTGCAATATTTCGAAATTTAAGGACGCTAATTTACTCAAAATTGATACACCCCGGCTTACCATCTAGCGGTAGCTTTCGGAAAGGTGAAAAAACATATATTTAATACTTGCGCCGGGTATTTAATGTTCGGCTCCACCAGAAATTAGACTTTCTTACTTGTTGATTATAGGTTTGTTCCACCCCACCCCTCGGGAACCCGCGGGTGTCCAAAACAGCTCATAAAGCGTTCCTCACGCTATAAAAATTGGTAATAGAGAGGGAATACGTTCCACTTTTGGATCGTAAATGTCTTCGACTTCGTGCCCGAAACAGCCCGGCCATAACAGCTGCTGTTTTTTTTACTTCCGAACGCATATTTTATAAAACACAAAATTGGAAAATACCACTAAGTTAAAAAAAAAAGATAAATACAAATAAAATCATTGTATTTCAACTGATTTGTTAATTCCGGATACGAAATGAATTTTTTGCGTTCCTCACGCTCTGGGCACTTTTAGCACATTTTGACAAATTTTTGACACTTGTTAGAGAGTAATTTATTTTTAGCGTGTGGAACAAAGCGTTTACCGATCTCGATTCGTTTTGGCTGTTACAGTGTTGCCAACTTTTAAGTTTCAAAAAGCCCCAAAACTTGGAAAAAAGCGTTTCTCCGCACTAAAAGCACTAAATTTTTTTGAATATAAGGATACTTTTTTCATAACAGTTTGTATTTAACAAAAGTAACAAAATAAACAATATTTACAAGTATAAATCAATACACGAAAACCTTTTCGATTGCATAACGATTGAACACACATGCCATGATGACTCATGCTTACGAAATAAATAATACCGAGATACTGCACATTAAAACTGATATACATATCTCGAGAAAGAAAAATCGAATAGCAACAAACTGAAAAGAATTTTAAAGGGCAAGAGTAATACTAAATGATGCCTTAACTAGAAAAAAAATTGTTATTTTCATAATATAACCTCAATGTGCCAAAAAACCGTTAGGACATCTCACGTCCTAGAGCAACTCTGCGGTCATATTTGGATTCAATATCAAAAAATCTACAAGTTGCGATGTGTTTTACTGTGTTAGCAATCAAAATATGTAAAAATAATTAGAAAAGAAATACTTAAGTTACCTGCATACTAGCATTTTCAAGATGAATACAATTTAACCAGAACGTGGGTTTTCAATTTCAGCTTTTTATCAATCATGGCTGCATTTTAGTACATTTAAATTTGTAGATTCTTGTAAATTCAATGCCGCCACAGCTTTAAATATTTCAAATAATTTTATGTTTTAACTATCTATGAGAAATTTGAGTTCAGAAAAAAAGCACTAAAAAAGGCACTAGGCACCAAAGCATTTTTTTGGCGTTTTTGTTTTCAAAAAGCACTAAATCTGGTGCTTACAGCACCAAGTTGGCAACTATGGTTACAAACAGTGTTGACAGGTCTTCGGCATGAGAAAGCCTCCCTCTTGGTCTGAAAAAACGTCATTTCCTACCCAAAAACGTCTTCTTCAAATGAATGTACAAAAAGTTGTTCTTATTAAACTTTTATTGTATACAAAGGTACATATGTACGTAAGGTTTATTAATTATTGGTATCATTTCGACAAAGAACATTTAAAATTCATTGTTTGAGATCGTTAATATAAAAATCATTTTATACATACACTTGTAATCAGCTGATTAAGTCATCAACATTTTGGCTGTTTCTCTTTTGTTTATTATTTTTCCATAAAAACCAAGCTCATTATATATATAAAATATAAATCCACATTTCAAAATTTGTGCAAAAATTATAAAAAATCGGCAAAGCTTCAGCTAGATATATAGATGATAGCCCATTAAATTTCAGGGCAATAATGTGCAAGTTTAAAGGTGCTAAATAATCGCGTTGATTTTTAATAATTTTTTTTTCTTGTAGACATTTGGTTAGGGGGTCGGTTGTCGAAAATGCTAAATTACGATCTGCTAAGAAGGAGCATAGCAATATTGCCGCCTTTTTTGCGTTCATTACATTCTCAATGAAGTCCTAAAAAATCCACCTACTTTTTTCTGACTTTTTATGCTGCGCAGCTTTTTTTGATGCTTTTGTGAGCGTGCGTGTTGCATTAGATCGGCTCTTCCTGATTTAGCTTTTAATGTGCAATAGCAAACATTACAATAAGCCTCGTAACCTCAAGTGTTTACACAACCAGCCTTTGAACACGGGATCCTTAGTCCAAGAATCCAAAAGAAATGCGCGTACGCTTGGTTTGCATCATATTTAAGTCATCTGTGTCCAAAGAATAAATATCTTTTGAAGCAGCTGTAGCAAAACGCAAAGCTTGTAAAGATTTATTAAGAAAATAATTCAAAATCAGTTCTACTTACAATATTTAGTAACAGAGAAAAATTCCTGGGAAGTTAAAAAACGTCATTTTTGACACAAAAAACGTCCAAACGTCAACAGGATACAAAAGGCGTCCAAATGACGTTAAAAACGTCAACCTGGCAACGCTGGTTATAAACGACCGTTATGTGAACAAAGTTATAATACTCTTGTGTACAAGTGCGCTCCCGTATAAAAATTAAAAACTAAACAAGTACATTTAAATCATAAAACTGTTTATATTGAAAAATTCCATATTTGATTAGTAAATATATCAAGCTTTCATTTGATTAGTGCAACATGTTTGCTTCAGTCTTCGTTATAAATCGAATTTCAAAATACAATCCAGTATAACGAACTTTCAGAGTAACGAATTTTCGGTTTAACGAAGCTTCAAAATTATCTCATTGATGTTTCTATATTACGAACAAAAACGATGTTTAACCGACTTCACAAAAAAGAGAAGGTTATCAATTCGTCGGTTTTTTTAATGTATGTTACCGCATAACTTTGGACCACGTTAACCGATTTATATAATTATTTTTTCATAGGAAAGGCGTTACATCACAGGTGGTCGCATACTAATCTGGTTTAAATCCCATGTTTGGATCATGAAGTAATTAACGATAACCTTAAATTTGTATATGAGAATTGAAGGCGGTTTTCTTTTTTACTTAAAAAAGACTTCGATATAACGAACGCTATTTATGTTTTTAGCTGAAACTTCACGTTCTTTGCAAAAGTAAAGGTTTCGTTAAGTCGACGGTAGTTTAACTGCATAAAATATGTATGTATATAGTTTATTTGGAAACTGACTTTTCTGTAAAAAAAATAAGTTGTATGTACATAAAATGTTTGACCTTTGTTGCCGTTAAATTGAAGACAATGACCCGTAGTTATAGTCAAAATTAAGTCGACTCTAAAGTATAAAGCAGCTTTTTGACATATGTAACTCTCAATGGGATATCTGTCAAAAACAACTGCTTTTACCTTTAGAGTCTAAAGTTTAGACTCGACTTTATTTTGACTAAATATAACTACGGGCCAATATCTGTATATTTGTTTAAACTGAATGCTTTTAGTTATTTAATTGAAAAGATCGGGGTATTATAGGTATAAAAAATCACTCGATTCAACGAATTTGTCGATATTACGAATTAGGCACACAACATAAGATTCGTTATATTGGACGTCCACTGTATAGCCATTTTTGGCCACTACGGCGTTTTATGTAAGCGGTTTTGCAAAGGCCCAGAGATTGAATTTAGAAGTTATGGTTTGCTTTTGACTCCTCGCATTTTAATACATAGTCTTTTACATTCTAACGTTTTTATGCATATGAGTTTTAAAAAGAACGCTCCAGCCTATACTGTATTTCATAGTATGGAAATCCAGAATCGTGAATAAAACGAATTATTCAAAACATTTGACGGTTAACAGCATTTACATTATTGCAATTGGCCTGATCAAACGACGCGCAGTGTATTTACACAAACATACAATCGTTAGTCCGAAATTATAACATAGAACAAATTTGCGGTCTTGCATTTCGTGTGCGTGAGTGTAATGTCAAAATATTTTGGGTAAATTTTTTGTTACGCCAATTAGTATAAGCCAACACCAACAAAAGCACTTAAAAGCAATTTGAAAAAAATAATCATCTACAAAAGTGTCACCAAAGTTTTATTTTATTACAAACTAGGGAATCCAATCCCGCAAACTCAGAAATGAAGGATTACACATGCGGGATCCGCTGGATTTGCGGGAATACGGAAAAAAATTAAAAAGACGAATGCGAGTTGTAAATGTGCTCGGCAAAATGTTCGTGTACCGAAAGTCCTTCCTGAGAATCAAGAGGCCTTCCACTCTACATTTCTTTCTCTTTTGCATGGACTGGCATCAATTGAAGAGCTTCTTCTTTCGCTACCCATAGAAGAGCTTTTATACGACGTACTTCAGAAGACCTTTTGGAGGAGTTCATTCAAAGTTGCTTCTTTAATTTATAAAAGTATTTGCTTAAGGTTTAAATCAAATATGTGTTATTGTCATTTAAAATGTATGTCTAAATTCATTTGTAATGCAAAATAATATAAATTTATACATTCGCGTAAATTGTAAATGGATAAGCCCTTCTGCCTTTCAGAATAACTTCACTTAAGAAGGGCTACCTAATTTATCTTCTGGGAAATCATATGTTCAAACAAAAAAACGAAAGCACTGGCGACGACGGGGGACTTTCGCAATGTGTTTTGAGGTTAGAAGCAAATCCTGATGTGATAGAGAAAAACGGACTTCAGATTCGTGTTCAGCGTCCCAAAAAACATATACAACATTTGGTCTGGTTTTATTAACCTTTCATCGTTTTTTTTGTGGTCCTTGGTAATTGATTAAAATTTGAAAACTTTCGCCTTGATAACTAGCTTAAACTTTGTACACTTACCGATTTATAAGCCCATTATACAAGTGTAGAATAGTCCGTTTCTATCGATACATAAGTGTGCCAGAGGAAAAATTTATTCTTTTTCTTGAGCTTCCTTTCAGATGATAAATTTCGAATACTCATAACTCTGGTTCTATTAGAGGCACACATTAAGCTCTGGTAGAATATATTACGCCATTTTCAAATAACAAACGGTAAAAAAGTTACGCGGAAAACAGGAAAACTTTGTTTAATTTGAATAATCCAGAATCTCTGAAGTTTTCGCTAGTTTTGGGATTACAGCGAGCGGGTATTGTTTCCAATCGGATGAAACACTACAGTAACATATATTATGATATATTTTCTTCTGAAAAATAACAGATATAGAGATTTTGACCATATACCTACGAAACTATGCATAATCACCAAAATCAAAAGTTCCTGATTGTGCAATAAAATAAGGTCGAATTTAAAAGATGAAATTTTAAAGACTTTATCACTCCTTCGGAAGTGTTATCAAAAAAAAGTCTACCTAATTAAAAGTAAATCCGTAGATTTTCTAAATCATATCGTTTTTTTAATCGACTTCACAAAAAGAGAAGGTTATGAGTTCGTCGGAATATTTATTATTTTTTATGTATGTTACCGCATAACTTGGACTAAGTTAAGCGATTTCTATAATTCTTTTTTTAAAGGAAAGGTGTTACCTCACAGGTGGTCCCATTCTAATTTGGTTCAAATCCGATCATTGGATCATGAAGATATTAACGATAATCTCAAATTTTTATATGAGAATTGAAGTCGGTTTTGTTTTTTGCTTAAAATTACTTGTTTACATATCAATTTTGAATATAACTGTTTAGAGGAAATAATATGATTTTTTTTAGTCCCAGGAATCCCGCGGATCAGCAGGATTGATGAACTCGATCCCGCAAGCTAGCGAGATTGCGATTTTTATGTGGGATTGGATTCCCTATTACAAACCAAAGCAATCACAATAAAGGACTTCCCGCATTTCCTACGCATTGAATTTGATTTTACTCAGAGCCTTACAACTTTTTCCTTGTAACGTAGACGGTTTTCATTCATAAAATTTTCAATTTCCCACGCCGGCGCAGTGCATCCGCTGCTGTTTGAGTGGAAAATTGAGTGAGTTGCTGTGACAGCTGTAAAACATTTCGCATTTTGTAACTTTGGCGGACATTTCAGTTAGTTGTTGATCCGGCGCCTACATTGTAAGTCACATCCCGCTCGGCGGTTGAATTTTCTGATTTTACATGTGACACAACGGACGCGGTTTTTACGTTAATTGCTTGCCTTCGAAATAGACCAAAGGAAAGAAGGTGGAAATCCAACTGCATGTGTGTTATATGGACCACTCAAGTGTGTCAATGTGATTTTCTACTATTAAAATTTGCGTGTTTATAATTTTCAATTCAATCCAATTAAATTACAAAACGATGAAATATGTCAGAGCGATTCTCTAAGTGCATTAAACTAAATGTGATTGTGACAATTTCTGAACTTGAACCTGAAATTGAATGCATTTTGGAATTATTTCGTTTGTCGTTTTATTTAGTAGTTTAAAGTTGGATGCGAATGTTAATGTGTATTTATTAAAGTATTTTTCTCAACTTAAACATGCTTTAAAAAGTAAATACGAGTAATAAAAATAATTTTTACAACGAAATTAAAGTGAATCCATTTTAAAAGAGCGTAAACTGCAAGTTGAATATTCCGAGGCTCTAACGCTTAAAAATTGATGTTTAGGTCGCCTTATTTTGGGCTACATACTCTTTGTGATACTGTGGTGAACTCAATGAAAATTTTGTCAGTTTCGTTTTATAGTTATTTATTTACATATGTAGGTAAGCACGTACCAGGGATAAAAAATGGAAATTTCAGTTTGTACCTAATATCATAAAATAAATGCACCTAAATGAGACAAATTGTACCTCAAAAAGTTACATCATTCCTATGTAGTTGTTTCATAATATTTTTTTAAAATATAAACACAAAAGGTGGATGTACTTCAAACTTGACTAGATTTTTTATACCCGAGCGCCCTTGTGCACAAGGGTATTATAACTTTGTTCACATAACGGTTGTTTGTAACAGCCAAAACGAATCGAGATAGATATAGATATAGACAAATGTATACGGAAATGATCAGAATGAAAAGAGAAGTCGATTAAGCCATGTCTGTCTGTCCGTCCGTGTACACGATAACTCGAGCAAAAATTGAGATATCTCAACGAAATTTGGTATGTGGATTGCCCTTTAGCCAAGGTAGGTTGGTATTGAAAATGGCGAAATCGGACCGTAACCACGCCCACTTCCCCTTTGACGGTAATTTTCAGAAATACGAAAACTGCGATATTTTAGTAACTACTGAAGATTATTCATTCAAAATTGATATTTCCGATAATTTTCAGACGAAAAATAAGAATATTATAAATTTTTGGAAAATGGGCATAGCCACGCCCACTTATGGTTACATGTGTATATCTTGGTAACCGCTGCACCAATTGGCACAGTTGTTGGCCTTGGTACAGCATACTAAATCACACACAATAACAATAAAGGAAAAAGAATAAAAATTCATCTGATCAAAAGATGTTTGTACCTAAAATCTAGTGATTGTACCTAATGTACCTTTAGGTCAGCAAACGTCGGAAAAACGTACAATTGTACCTATTTTTTCATCACTGATATGTGCAGTTTTTTTTTTGTATGTACGTACATACAACTGTACGTAATGGGCGAAATAAGTAACATTATTATAGAATTTTGGAAAGTGAGCGTGATACCGCGTACATCTGACTATATAAGTTTATCTCACTGAACTACCATCGAAATTGTTAGAAACAGGGGTAAGACTATTCTTCTTACCATGTGACGGCAGTTTTCAGAAAGGTGAAAAACTATATTTAATACTTGCGCCGGGTATTTAATGTTCGGCTCCACCCGAACTTACGACTTTTTTACTTGTTTTAACTGAGCTTATATCTGCATCCAGAGTATAGTCTAATGGGAATCGGAGAAGCTTTGTTTTTGCCTAATTTTGACTACTGAAAAATATTGGCGAAATAGACCAAAAACATACTTTGCGAAGTTTACTCTTTTCCAGCTTTTTATAAAACAGGAAAAGTCTGCTAATTTATCCGATTCCATTTAATAGATGCAGCAAGTCTAAAGCAAATAATGGGAATTGCCGTAAGTATGTATATTCGAAAACGATTTAAATATATTCCTGAAATCAAAAAGCGAGTATGGGTCAAATAGCTATTGCCTCAATTCGAGGTCCTCAACTACAGAAAATATGAAATTTGAATAAATCCTAGACCCAGGACTGTATGGCTGAATAAATTTAATAGAAATGTTATAAATGCTATCATATGCGGGGAACTTTAACTTTTATGGTGTTAATAGATTAAAAAATGCATTCCAACAATTGCAAGGGTAGAGCGTTTGTAGATTTCACACCGTCATTCGAGAGGGGGCTACATCGGTCTAGGGCGCAATGTCGTTTTATGGAAGAAATTAATTCCAATTTCGAATATAAAAAATATAACAACAATTGCGAATTTTAGGATAGCTAAGTAAAGTGTTAATTTTTCGTAGTGGCTATTCAAAACGCAATGTAAAATGCTTAAGAGAATACATAATATGATTTATTTAAAGTAATGAAGTCCACCATGCTACGCCACGGTGAAATAGATCTATCGCCAAAGGGAATGAATACTAGCAGGGTGGGAGAAAAAATCGGTTTGCTCCAAATGATGGATGTTTCGTTGAGTGTTTTAAGCTCTATACTATTGAAAATCTCTGGGAAGAGGCCTAGAAATTTGTAGATAAACATAATTCCTTAGAAGTTATGTATCTACTTGTGGGATTTTAAAATAAGCGAGTGGAAAGCCCTACCTGCCGACAAGTGCAGAAATTTTGTCCATTCGTACGACCTGACGCGGGTTTTGTCCATTCGTACGCAGCGGGTTTTGATTAAAAAAAGGAAAAAAATATATTTTCCAAGCAAAAATAAAACTAAAAGAATACCGATTAATTTCTGAGCAATAACTCCTTAAAACCAGTGTACGAAAATAAACTATACTGTACGTTACTATTTCGTTTCGTTTACGTTTGCATACATATAAAACGTACCCTATGGTACAATTATCACAAATGAAAAGCAAACGTTTCTCGTTGGGGAAAATGACAGTGAATCTTACAATATGCTTCTGACTATGTACAAAACTGTACAAAACCACAAATGATATGA
The DNA here is from genome assembly GCF_001687245.7 of Rhagoletis zephyria. NCBI lineage: Eukaryota > Metazoa > Arthropoda > Insecta > Diptera > Tephritidae > Rhagoletis > Rhagoletis zephyria. The sequence goes on from NW_016157289.1 coordinate 19,117, forward strand.
TGATCGATGAGCAAATGGGAATTGTTTAGTACAGTTTATTTTCCTACCCTGCTTAAAACTCAATAACTAAACATCAAAAAGTAATTTATTAACAAAACTTATAATCGTACCGGCTCACAGTGGGGTAATCGACCCTGAAACTGGAGATCAAATCATACGTACATTTGGGGCCAATTTCAAACGAATATTTAAACGGCACTTAAGTGTAATTGTGGATTGTTGTTTAAATGCCATTTAGCTTTCGTTGAGTTTCAGATCAACTATGTTTAAATACATAATATACATACACAATTAATCTTGGTTGTTATTACAAACCAGGGCTGCAAACCGGTTTTGAACCGAACCGCCGCTTTTTTTCGGACTCCGAACCGAACCGTTTTTTTTTTTTTAAATCCCAACAACCACTCCAAAAAATGGTTCGGTTCGGTTCAAAATGAAAATCCCCTATAGCAGTTTTCACGTTTTGTAATACACATTTTCGACTAAAAATGCAACCCGCAACTACGTAAGTTGTAATTTCGCCCATATAAAGAATGATTGAAATGTTTTTATATGGAAAAAATGCTTAACAACGCCAGCAAAAAAAAAAACCAAAAAACTGCATACTCGGATTTTTGTAGTTCTGATAAAAAAAATTTATACTTATGTATACAAAGTTTTAAATTAGGATTAATACGGCTTTTGTTATATAACGAGCTACACTTTTAGAAAAAATTTATGAACATTAAACCAACAAAAGGAAAATAGTCAAATGTTGCACTCCTATTATTTTGGTCATAGGTATACTTGTACATATGAAGTTAAGGCTTAGTATAAGCTCCAACCTACCAAAAATGAGGGTTTTGAGTGTCAATTCGAAATTCTAAGTATGCTGTTTTTATCTACTCAACTAAATAGGCTCACGACTTGTCCAAACCTTAAAAAAGTTTACGAAAATGTTTCTAATTTCGCCTTGATCGCGTTGATTTTAAATATTTTTTTTATGTTACGCATTTTTTACCATACAAAAAAAAATCCGACATACTTTTTATGGAAGAAAATCCGTGAAAAATTGCCATTAATCAACTTAAAGCTTAAAAAAAAAATCCTAGAAACTTTTACTAGTTGAATCTTTGCAGAATTTTCATAATTTTTGCACAAAGTTTGAAGCTTGGATGCATATGGCTAAAAATAAGTGAACATTAAATAAACAAAAGCAAAGTAGCCAAAACTTGCTGAAATATCAAGCCCCTACTTATTTTTCTACCACTCTACATGTGGATATTTGAATTTGATCTTAGTAACAGAGCATTTTATTTTTATGTTACAGATGTGCCATATTTTTGCAATATTTGTATCCTTTAGCATAAAAAACTGAACCATTTGAACCGAACCGAACCGCGGTTCAGCGATACTCATGAACCGGTTCTTGTACCGGTACAAGCTTTTCCTAAGTGGTTCGAACCACTGAACCGAACCGCCCCGACTTTTCGAGTGGTTTGCAGCCCTTGTACAAACACAGGGTTGAAGATCTCATATTTAAATAGCCAATAACGGCCATTTAAGTGCAGATTAAATGTATGATCTGAAAATGAATATTGAAAGTTAATCAACAATCTCTACTTAAGTAGGCCATCTGAAATTGGGCCGTAATTTAAAATATGTTGATGTACTTGTATAACTAGCACCAAATAAAGTAAAACAAGTAAGNTATCGTTGGAAAGGTCTTGTAGAGTGTGTCCAGCAAATGCATTCAAGCTTCATAAGCGATTAACCGGATTCTTAAAAATTAGGCTAAAGTGTTGCGAAACAAAAAATTTGTTTTTGCTTTTGCCGGTTTAAGGGAGCATGTGGGCACACCCAACGTATTTAGTGTTATTCTATTGGGCCAATATCTTTCAAACGATACCTTATATATTAAATTCCGGCCACTAGCNCAGCTTTCCGAAAGCTACCACTACATGGTAAGCCGGGGTGTATCAATTTTGAGTAAATTAGCTTCCTTAAAGTTCGAAATATTGAAGTTTGAAGCATTTCTCAAATTTACCGTTATATGAAAAGCGGCCGTAATTTTAGTCCGATTTCAATAATTTTCAACATTTTGCTTTTATGCGGCAAGCACAATAATCATACCGAGTTCGGTACAAATTGGTATAACGGTTACTGAGATATATATATGTGATCGTAAGTGGGCGGTGCCACGCCCATTTTCCAAAATTTTATCATAAACGTATTTCTTGGTAAAGAATTGTTGCAAACACCAATTTTGAACAAATTACCTTTAATATTTACTGATTTATCCAAGATTTTGTATTTCTCTAAATTACCGTTATATGGGATG
>NW_016157289.1:21531-51786 GCF_001687245.7 Rhagoletis zephyria
CGGTGGACCTGAACCAACTTTAAATCGAAGGTCATAGCACATCATATTTTTTTACTAATTTGGGTTAATTATGTTATAAATAACTTGTAAAAATTTTATAGCCCATAACTTATCGAGCCGTTTTTGAAAAAACTCAATTTGAATGAAAATTATTCCTTTTCTTTTAAAATTTTCACGCACCCGCTCTAGATGACAAATTGATACCTTACAGTTTATATTTATTTTGTAATGTAAGTTGCACGATTTATATACAATCAAGTTAGTATATGGTTTTAGTGTCTTAGCTTGTTTTATACACAAAATGCCGATAAATTCAATTCAAACGAGAAGATTGTGCGCGCAAAACATTTGTTCTTTTTATGTTTCGAATATAAGTATTCTTTATACTTGAAATAGTTTGTGTCAAGTATATCTACAAAACAATAACATGTTTGCAAGACCAAAAGACCATGCATGCATTTAGGCAAGGGTCTATGATTCTATAGCGAACAAGCTGTAGAATCCCTACATTCCGACTTTAAAGCAACTGGGACAAATATAAAGTATTCGTCAAGCATCCGGAATATCCATCTAAATTACTGAGAGCAGTACAGAATACAATGCTAAACATGTATAATTTACTGTTTAAAAAATTTAAGGGGTTGTATGTAAAACACCATGCTGCTCTCCTATTAGTTGTCCAAAAATACATATATAATCTATCACAGCGAACGGCAGTGCGCGCGAGTGACGAAAGCAGCCACAGTAGCATGCTGAGATGACTCGCTTATATATACACGAGATTTGGAAGTTTTTATCCAGACGTCCAATGGACATGTTTGAGATATCGTTGGAAAGGTCTTGTAGAGTGTGTCCAGCAAATGCATTCAAGCTTCATAAGCGATTAACCGGATTCTTAAAAATTAGGCTAAAGTGTTGCGAAACAAAAAATTTGTTTTTGCTTTTGCCGGTTTAAGGGAGCATGTGGGCACACCCAACGTATTTAGTGTTATTCTATTGGGCCAATATCTTTCAAACGATACCTTATATATTAAATTCCGGCCACTAGCTGGAAAGATATAGAGGTATATGTGTTTTGGTTCGTGTCTCCACTACGAGATGCTTTGGTATGTATGTGTATCATTTAATTTTTTTCAAACTTTCAGGAATTAAAGTACAAAAAAACTAAGAAGGTTTTGTTCCAGGATGTTTTGATCTGTACGCCTCTGTGGGCGTGGCTGCTGCCTGAAATTCGAAAAAATGCAATTTTTTAAACTACAACTGATGCCGCATTACTCAGTCCATGTCATTCATGTGGATATCAGTAGAAGGGCCTTCAAACAAGCTATCTGACGCTATGTTTTGTGTTTATGAAATAAAAATATGTCATAACGTTATCGCCTGAAAACTAAAAATCGGGCTGCTGAAAATATAGATTTCGAGAATTTTCTCAAAAACTGGTCAGTCGATTTTATTCTTAGTTTCCACAAATCTAGCCCGAAACCTTAGCTTTCATCTGGTATATAGCTTACAAATAAAACACCTCTTTGAGGTAAAATTTTCGAGTGACGAAAGCTGAACTAGAAACACAAAATTTATGGTATCAATTTCGTGACGAAAATTATACGCACTTTTTAACCGCCTTTGAAACGTGCGGAAAATCTTTTTTTATTCATACGAATCGTTGCAAAAGTTCTGTTTTTTATTTTGTGTTTCTAGCAGTAGACGCAGTTTTGCAACATCCGAATAAATAAAAAAAAAAGATTTTCCGCATGTTTCAAAGGCGGATAAAAAGTGCGTATAATTTTCTTCACGAAATTGATATCATAAATTTTGTGTTTCTAGCAGTAGACGCAGTTTTGCAACATCCGAATAAATAAAAAAAAAAGATTTTCCGCATGTTTCAAAGGCGGATAAAAAGTGCGTATAATTTTCTTCACGAAATTGATATCATAAATTTTGTGTTTCTAGTTCAGCTTTCGTCACTCGAAAATTTTACCTCAAAGAGGTGTTTTATTTGATATCAATTATTTTGGGGTAGCACATTTAAAATCGACCTAAATACAAACAATAACCTAACTGTTTTATTTTTCTCAACTAAATTGCTAAAAATATTGACTGAATCTAAATTATGTATTCAAAGCAATGTGTCCATTGAAACATATAATTTTTCGTATACGGAATAAAGCAAAAAAGAATGATCATATCCTCTGTATTCGAAAAAATTCAAATTAAAAGCAAATTAGGAGAAATGATAAAAACTAATCAACTTGGTACCAACTTTGGATATAATAAACAACTGTATTCGTGTGATTGTCTCATAGTATATTTTTGTTAAGATTTCTACCGGGTGTGTGGCGCACACATAGGCCTTTTTAAAGAAGTTTTACTTCTATCACGTGTACGATGGTGCACTCGTGCTATTAAACGAATGCTTTTTTCTCAAGTAGTTTTGCTCAGTGCACGGTTAATAGTTTCGGTTTTAATTTTAAACTTTTTGGACTACATACATATATAACCAAACTGAATTCAGCTTCAAATACAAACCTTCCAAGATTAAAAAAAGAGGGCACCTATGTTGGGTTTAGAATTTAAACAGTGCGGTTTAAGTTTTTAACCCAAACATTTTCATAATTTAGAATATAAAAAAAGATCTAAAATTTCATGCTCCGTCTGATGGGGATTGAACCCGGACAGCCGGACCAATTGTATCAAGCATCTTTGCACACTCAGCTACAGCCACGCATGTAAATGTGCTTTCATATGTTGAATTTGAATCAACACCACATTTCGCTGTGTGCAAACATTTTCTATTTCAGTTTAGATTTTAAACCAAATTTTCTATATATGAAACCTAGAAACTAGAATCAAAACATTTTGGTTTGAGTTTTAAACCACGAACTTTTTCGACTAAAATTTAAAGCAGAACATATTAAAAATTGTTTAAAACTACTGACTGGTTTAAAAAGTAGACTATAAAAAATGNAATTGCTAAAAATATTGACTGAATCTAAATTATGTATTCAAAGCGATGTGTCCATTGAAACATATAATTTTTCGTATACGGAATAAAGCAAAAAAGAATGATCATATCCTCTGTATTCGAAAAAATTCAAATTAAAAGCAAATTAGGAGAAATGATAAAAACTAATCAACTTGGTACCAACTTTGGATATAATAAACAACTGTATTCGTGTGATTGTCTCATAGTATATTTTTGTTAAGATTTCTACCGGGTGTGTGGCGCACACATAGGCCTTTTTAAAGAAGTTTTACTTCTATCACGTGTACGATGGTGCACTCGTGCTATTAAACGAATGCTTTTTTCTCAAGTAGTTTTGCTCAGTGCACGGTTAATAGTTTCGGTTTTAATTTTAAACTTTTTGGACTACATACATATATAACCAAACTGAATTCAGCTTCAAATACAAACCTTCCAAGATTAAAAAAAGAGGGCACCTATGTTGGGTTTAGAATTTAAACAGTGCGGTTTAAGTTTTTAACCCAAACATTTTCATAATTTAGAATATAAAAAAAGATCTAAAATTTCATGCTCCGTCTGATGGGGATTGAACCCGGACAGCCGGNTCATCCGGTTCACGTCCGTATCCTAAACCAAATTTTCTATATATGAAACCTAGAAACCAGAATTAAAACATTCTGGTTTGATTTTTAAATCACGAACCTTTTGGACTAAAATTTAAACCTCAATATACTAAAAATTGCTTAAAACTATTGACTGGTTTAAAAAGTAGACTATAAAAAATTTAAAAAGGCAGTAGTCCCAGCGCGGTTTAAAAATTAAACCCAAAATTTTGACCATGTGGCAATTTACATATGTATGTAAGCAGTAGCGGCACATTGGGTGAACTAAATGCATTCATACATATATATTTATGTACAACTGTAGCTAATATTGTATGCGTCTTCCCAGGTGGGTTAAGTGCGGGTGATAAACACATGTAGCATAGTTAAATACTGTCACATAACTACAATTAAAACGTTGAAAATGTTACAATTTCGGCATATGACTTAAAAAAAGAACTCTAAAATACACACAAATTGTGGTTTCCAAGACATGTACGAAGTGATTAGCACAGCTGCATCCTTCAACTTGTCAACTCGCGGGAAATTCCCCGATTTTTGGAGCGAAATTTTTTCAATTTGAATCGTAATATCTTCACAACAAGAGTTTTTCCAGATATCACAGAGAACGGCAGTGCGCGCGAGTGACGAAAGCAGCCACAGTAGCATGCTGAAATGACTCGCTTATATATACACGAGAATTGGACAATCTGGATTGGAAAAACTTATTTAAAGTCTGAATTGGTATATGTTTGAGATATTAGTCAGTGATGAACATCTTATCTGCACATACAAATACAATTGCATATTTTTTATAAATGAAAATCGAGGTCCTTTTTCGGTCTAATTTCAAAAGCAACTGAAGAAATTTGGAGGAGACTTGATAGAATTAGCATTAATCAATCCGGTATTAACGTTCATAATTCGATTTCAAGTTTTCCTATAAATTCGCTATAAATTATGCTGGTGGACTTCAAAATAGTAATTCGCATAAAGTAGTTAGTATTGGAGAAATTAAAATTCAAAAGTGTATGAAAAAGGTGTCGAATTCCGACAACTGGGCGATACTAGTAAATAAAAAATCTGCTTTATACCCGGTATAGTTTGTAGAAATAAACGATGTTCTTTTCAATAATAAAAATTTTGTTGTTTATAACATATCGTGCATTTTTTAAACAAATTATGTATTACATAAAAAATTAAATAACGAATGTTGTAGCCTTAATAGTGTTTCCTTCACTTTACAATTTTTAAAAAGGGCCAAAGTAATGCTTAAATCCGTAGTCCAATATGTATGTATGCAAATTTTAAAAGAAAAGGAATAATTTTTATTTAAAATGAGTTTTTTTAAAAACGGCTCGACAAGTTATGGGCTATAAAGTTTGTACACATTATTTATAACATAAATAACCCAAATTAGCAATAAAAAATGATGTGCTATGACCGTCGATTTAAAGTTGGTTCAGGCCCACCGTGCCCCCTCAAGTCAAAGAATAATATTTCACTAATATGGGTCTAGAAAAAAGGCTCTTTAGAAGAAAGTATGCGTAATAAAGTTTCAAACACGAATTTTTAAAATCATATATTCAATTTTTCGCTTAATTTATAAAACATTTTGATAATTTTAAACACATTAAATTTTTCTTTTTACTTATAAATCAATGAAACGAAGAATTTTCAAATTTTTCGTGGGTTTTTGAAAAATTCTTCTAGAACTTCGTCAACCGAAAAATTTATATCTTTGTGAATATTCATAGATGCAAGACTGTTGAGGCTTTCTTGACATGTTGTATTTCTCAAGTAGGTTTTAACTATTTTCAGGCATGAAAAGCTTCGTTCAGGTGTGGCTATTTAAACGGGCAAAAGTGCCAATATACGTAAGATCTTAAAAACATTCCCAAAAGACGTTGTATTAGCTACTTGTAATGCTTCGTGATCATTTCGAAAATTTTCGTGTGAAACTCGTTTTTTCCACATTTTTACCTCCAGAAGAAAGTTTTGTTTCGAGCAGTCGATTACTTTTTCATAGAAAGCAAACAATTCTTCAGTTTTTTTCGTTAAAATCATACTTTGGAAACAAAACACTAAAATTTTTAAAACTGATTTATGGTTTAGGAACCGGCTTTTCAAATGAGCAATATATGCATCAAGGAAGGGAATGTAAAAAGCAATGCGATAGTATGCCTCGGCGTCTCCGGTTTTCACATTAAAGCGATTCTTTTGGCGACTGCTGTATCGCGGTACATTGATTTCTGTACCTAGGTTGGTGCATACTTCTTCTACGTGTTCGAAAAACAAATGAAAGTTTTTTTCTGCATCTTGTCGCATTTCTTCAAATTCCTTTAAAGCGTCGTCGGCTAAGCTCATTGCTTCTGCAAGATCTTCAACAGGTACTTGTAATTGCCGGCTAGCAAAGCAACAACAATTTAAAAAAAGCAAATGCTTGGCTGTTGTCGCTGTGCTAACAGTTTTTCAAACCCTGATAATTTCTATAGATATTCGCACGATACAGATAATTTTTACGGTATTTTCCCCGTGACAAATAAAAAGTTTTTGACAATTGGAAGAAACACAACTTCGAAAGTCTTTTTTAAACGATTTTTAATTTTGCTACGTTAGAGTCGTTGCCGAGAAACTTATGGATACATATACATATACACAAAAATTGCCCGTTTAAGGTAATTAGAATAAGGGGCAAAATTTCCCGCAAACCTATCTCAAAATGCGCATTATTATTCTTAACATTTATAAGGAAACTGCTCCGATAGATGCATTCAACATACCTGCACGTTAGCGATACCTGCCTTAAAAATTTTCAACTATTATCAATTATCAAAGAAAATATTACGTTTACCTGCACTGGCTCTACACTTATCCTTATCCTAATTTACAAGCTTTTATTTTTCTCATCTCGCAGAACAACGAAAACGGATATCATTTTATGTAGTTATATAGATAATTGGATACCATCGAAAAAAATTTCGCTTGCAGTAATTTCTACGTGGTAAGTGCTCCTCCATTAGTTTGTTTCATAGGGATTCGGATACCTTCTTCATTGAAGTAGTAAAGAAAATTCGCTTAAGTGCTTTTTTCGGTTAAGCGCACGAGTTTTTGGTGCAAAGAAGGATGGGCAGCTAAGCAATACATACTATAGGGGTATTCTCTGAGTCTTGCAAAGCCCTTGCACGGTGCACAGATTGCACGGTAAAAACCGGTTTTCGTATGGGGCAGCTTTGCAAACCGTGCAATCCGTGCACCTTGCAAGGGCTTTGCAAGACTCAGAGAATACCCCTTATATTTTCATCATCAAAATTATTACTTTACAGAAGTACGATTTTCAAGAGATTTCTTCAAAGAGCAGATTATTAAACTCACATTGCCATGTAATAATAACTGTTTTGTTAACTGTTCATGAAAAAGTAAACATCATTGTGCTATACTTATATATACATAAGTAATTTTTTATATTAATGAATCCGAATTGTACAAATTTTCTCTATGTATTTGTTGAGCTTAGAAAGCAGTTTAAAAAATACAAACTTTAATAAAACCAACCATCATCTTCGCTTGCGTCATTGTCATCGCCATCAACATCTTTATCATCACTATAGTTCTCCATAATTATATTGCTTCTTTCGGCAAATCCCCCAATTTTTTTGGCGTAGCTTTCTGATACTGGATATAACAGGGTTCTGATACTTGACAGTAGGGCAAAATCTACTCCCCATAAAATATATCTAGCTTTGAGTATTTTGAAATTACCGTTACGTTGGTGGAGCCCGTGGTTTTTGTCCGATTTCAAAAATTTTCAATATGGCGCTTAACCCTGGAAAACTAATCATATTTTAAATACGCTAACACTAATTACACTGGATCACAAATTTTAATTTGGTTTTTGTTCTCCAGACGCAACTATCCAATTCGAATGTAGAATTGCTCGATGATTCCGAAACTCGAGTTAATTTTTTTTTCCATGAATACGGATATTTGCAATTTACCGCTATTCAGCTTAAAGCAAAAACTGGTTCCTTTTAATCACGTATATCTTACGAACCAATTTAAAAATCTAAATTCTAGATAAACCGCATATATACATCTCTTTCCGATAGGGCTTATAGTTTCTGACAAATTAACTAATCATTCCAGCTTTTTTTATTTTGTAATGAAAAAACGAAAAAAATCAAACTTCAACAGAAGAAAAATTTAAAAAATAACAGGTTCTGTGCCAAATTTTTGGATTTGCACTAAAGCCTGTTCTGTTACAAAAAAACAATCAAGTTACTGATGAAGCAAATCGACTCATACGCCACGTACACCCGAGTAAACCGCTTTACTGCTCGAGTTTCATACAAAAAATCTTTGCGCATTTTCATTTGACCACTCATATTTCGTATTTATCCATCGGTATGGATTATTAATTAATAATAATTGGAGATTTCTAGTAAATTAACGAAAAATAAACTCAACAAGCGTTGTGCATAATAAATTTACTCACTTTTTCGTTGTATACTAGCATTTATAATAAAATTTGCAATAAATAACTCAAAAAGGCCACGTTTTCCTTTGTTTATTTACAAACATTTGTTTGTGATCAGCTTATTTTCTTTCTTGGCAAGTTTTCGCTGGTAAACACATTTCCAGCAGAAATTTACATCTCTCTATCACATTTTGCTCCCTCAATATCCTTTACTTTGCAAGTTTTTTGGGTACGAGCACGCAAAACCAGTAAAAGTTTTCTAAAACTTTTTTATAGTTTTGGGTACGAGTACACTCCTACACTCTAAAAAATCTGTTTAAAAATGCGACTATAAATCGAGTATATTCTTGTTTATTTTTTAAATTTTTTGGTAAATTTACACGATGAATATGTATTTTTCTCGTTTACACATTTTCGTTTGTAAAAATCCTTTTTGTTAGCGGCTTTACACGATTCTACGGGTGAAATCAAACAGCAGATGTGTATTTTGTAGCTCGTGCACACTTTTGTAGTAAATTTACGCACATCACAGCAGCTATATTACACTCTAAAAAGTCCGAAATTTAAACAAACTATTCGTTGAATAATCGAGCATGTGATTTCGCGAATAATAAGGTAGGAAATCAGTAACCTACCTTTTAGCTAGGAAATCTACACAATTTTTTTTAGAGTGTAATAACAATATTACTTTCTTGTTTGTTTTGTACTTGTTATATTTGGTATTGTTCTACCTCGAGAATTTCATGCATATTTCACCAACCAGGTTATATTATATAAGTCGATATACTGAAAAAGTGCGTAGACGTGCCGCAGAATGCAACTATAACGTCCAATATAAATTAAAACACTTTTGCTTGATCCCACCTACTTCACAACTATATGTATACTAGGGATGCCAAAATATCAGGAAAATTTGGATCCCGGGATTTCGTAAATTGAGTCATAAGTTTTATGAATATGAGTAAAAATTCAATATCTGAAAGCATTTAAACATACCATTAAATAAAACTATTTAAAATTTACGATAAACTGATTGTAAAACACATATATCGCTAGCTTAGAGTGAAAAGTAGCTAACTTCACTTCTAATGAAAAATCATATTTTGATATAGGAGGCTAGATAAATTAAAATTGCATCGTTTCGAAAAGGATAAAGGTCCTTATTTTATGTTTTTAACCGACTTCCAAAAAAGGAGGAGGTTATCTGTTCGTCGGAATATTTTTTTTTTTTTTATGTATGTTACCGCATAACTTCGGACCACGTCAACCGATCTAATCTGGTTAAGATCCGATCAGTGGATCATGAGATAAATATATATATACATATATTTTTTTTATATGAGAGTTGAAGTCGGTTTTTTTCTGCTAAAAATTACTTGTCTCGTTTATATTCAATGAAAGGAAAATTTGCTTAGGCCAAAAAAAGCTCAGAAAATCCGATAAGGCCAAAAAAGTTCGAAATCTTTTAATAAATATCGAATCCTTCCGATTCGTATGGACTTTTGCTTTGCTTTAAACAGGCAAAATGTTGTATTAAAAGATTTGCGAACTACTTGAAGAAAATGGCTATATGAAGTCTCTTCCTCTCCTGTACAATTTTTAAATTGGGACTTAGCAACTCTGCACTCTACGCTAGCGATATTTATTAAATCAGACAAATTTTAAAGTAAAACATTTTTTTAATTGTATTTAAAAAACCATGTGATTGAGGAACGTATACATCACAAATAATAATGTAAATACCAGGTACTTTTGAAAGTGACGATTAATAAAAAAAAAATAAAACAAAAATATACAAAAACAATTTCTTTAAACATGTTTATTCTACTCTATAAAGAAATGGCGAATGGAGAATTTTTTGCCATTTTCTTGCAATTTACTATAAATTTTGAGGGTGTACCGTTTGTACATGTTGGTAGTTGGGTCTGGTTAAAAACACACACCCCTTTTTTTGCCGGTGTTGTTATTATTGCACTTAAAATGTTTTTGTAAGATCAGCAAAGCATTCAAAGCGGAGTCTTCTAAGCTTGACCTGCAGTTTTTACATACAAAACCTATTGATGAAAAACATATTTCGGCATCAACACTTTAAGGCTGAACTGTCAAAAGGTAGACATAATCCATTTGAAAATAATGACCCCTATCTCCTCCATTACAAAATATTTGAACTTCTTTTACCAGCACGTCGGTCAAATTATACGTTTTTTCGATTTGAGGAAGTTTTGAGTAGATTGATCTAAAAAATTATCTAACTTTTCCTTAAAACCCTCTGTTTGGTTTACATTAGCGACGCTATGTGTAAATTCATTGAAATCTTCTTTAAAAAATGCTCAGACTGCAATTGCAATCAAAACGGCATTTTACAAAAATCATACTTTAAAATTCATAAACAAATTCTTACTATCAATTCGATATTTCAAAATTTTCGGGATGCCGGGACTAATGCAAGCAAATCCCGGGATTTCCGGGACGTCAAAAACACCGGGATCCCGGAATCCCGGGATTGGCATCCCTAATGGCTACCCTTATGTTTATCCTTTCTATAAAAACTAAAATAAAGACTTAGAAGAATAGTAAAAAAAATATGATCACTTTGTATTGCCTAAATACCTGAAAAAGAATATTCAATTGCCGATTTTGATTTATCTCTAAATAAGACTTAGAAATAACTTGGAAATATGAAATATTAAATCACGTTTATCACTTTGCGCAAATAAAAAGGAAAAAGCGACGCATTTAAGAGTATATTGCAAGAAAACGGTAAGTTTTTGGGCAAATATTTGATTACATAGTGATGTAGAATTTTATCTACTTTCATTTGGTACTAAAAAATTCTTTGTACTTTGAAATTTATATTTTGAATTAATCTCCAATATCGATATCAATTACATCACTGTGCGTCCCTGCGGTATTCGCTGTCTCCAGTGCGCAAAGGCTCGTAAATCGTTCGCAAAATCTTTCTTTCGAACACTCCAAGGTCTACTTCATCAGATGTTTTCATTGGCCATGCCTCTGTCCCATATAGCGGCACGGGAATCTTGCTCGAATCATAAGGTGTGGTTTTTGAACGAAGAGAGAGAACTTTACATTAGCATTTGTTGACAAAATTCTTCGTAGAACGTCAGGGCTAACGCTGTTAAACGAAATCCTTTTTCGTAGTTGTAGGTACTACCTCGGTTGCCACTTTGGTAATTTGTTACCAAAAATGGTAACTTTTTTCTGTTTGGTAACTTTTAATATTTGCGGAATAGTAACTTACTCGTGAGCACATAGAAAATTACTTCGGTGAAAAGTTTGTTTTGATCGTACATAGGTTTATACATACATTGTACATACATATAAGCGGCCGCTGTAGTGTAATGGTTAGGAGAGCGCACTACCATTCCGCAAGTCCTGGGACCGAGCCCAGGTTCCGACCAGCATCAAATACAAAAGAAAATGAAAGTTTTTTCTAATAGCGGTCGCCCTTGAGCTGGTGATGGCAAACGTCTGAGTGTATTCTGCCATGAAAAACAGCTTCTAATAAAAATACAAGCGCCGTTTGTAAAACTGTAGGCCCCTCCCTTTGGGTGACAACATCAAGACGCTCGCCACAAATCGGGGGAGAAGCTCGGCCAAACACTTAGGCCCCTATTATGAGTTGCATTCGATCTTCGACTGTGGTCGAAAGTGCTGATCGAACGAATTTTCATTTGGTATTATGGCGCTCATTCGATGAAGAATAGCGCTATTGTGAATTTCGCTCGTTTAGGTTGTTCACAATAGTATATTTTTCACCGCTGAGAAGCTTTGTTTACAGATCGAGCAAACTAAATAGTGTGCTTATACATATGTACATATGTAAATTTGTGCAAATTAAAATGAAATAAAAAAGAAAGCGAGTTTATAAAAGCGTGGTAAAAAAAAATTTAATTGGCACAACGGAGTTCTGATTGAACGATTCGTCAGAGGATGGCTAAAAAACTGGCCAGGAGCAGAAAACGTGAGAGTTTAAGTGCAGTCTTTCGAATATATTTTGACATACAATATATTTAAGAAATTTTGTGATCCAAATCTATTTAAAATATATTAAAACTATAAACATGATTTTGTTTTCAGAGATCGTGCCAACAGCGTATAGGGATTTTCTTTCATATGTAAAACCAGACTTTCGAGCATGTGTTTACTATTCACGACGTTAGAACTGCTTGAAATTAATACAAATTGTTTAAAATTAGTGTCTAGCCGCCAAAAAATAAGGAAACAAATGCAAAATCATACAGTTTTAAAATTTTCTAACATTTCGCTACACCAACGAAAGCAAAATTCTGTTCGACAGAAAATTCGATACTCAACGAAAATTTCGACACGCTTGCATAGCTCATAATACGAATTTCACATTCGATCTTCGATAGCCAGCGAAGATCGAAAATCGAATGCAACTCATAATAGGGGCCTTACATTTGTGTAAGCGCCAATCTATTATTATTATGTGCATGCATGCGAAATTGTGAGCTATTATTTGTATAAGTTAGATGATGACGAGGAGAAGTTGAATATTTAATTTGTTTCGCTCAAAATGAATTCATCGACATTCCGTGTGTCTACGTACGCCAGACGTCAACAAAACGAGTACAAGTGGCATTATTAGAAAATTTGGTTTTTTAAATTTTGTTAATTAGCTCTCACTTACGCCCCACAACAAAGTTTAAATTGAACAAGCCTCTTAACACCTTTCATAAAGTTTCCATTTACTATTTTTGGTAACTTGCAACCGTGTGGCAACTGTGGGTACTACCTGCGAAAAGTGGCGTCAATGCTTAGACTATTTGCTTGGTGACAGGAGATACTCCATCTTAATGACTACCATACCCATTCGTTTGATTTCCATATCCAACATGGAGAAGGCAAAACAAACGTTGCGGTTTTTTACCTCGATGATGTTAATGTATTTCGCACACGCCAGCATTTTTAAATTCTTATTAAAAATCTTTATCTGTGCGATTCAGTTCTGCAGCTTTCATTATCTTTTCCTGCACCATAATAAATAAGTCGCACAATAGAGAGTCGCCCTGTCTGAAACTTCGTTTGGTATCGAACGTCATATAGAGTTCCTTTTCAATTCCGAAAGTAAGAAGTATGTGCTTACAATAGACAAGAAGTTATGACGAATCAAAGTGGCGTGACTTCTTTTTTTAAATTCTGACACCCGCAGTCTTTATAGTATACTGTAGCTGCTGTGTACCTAAAACTCTTATCGGACAACTTTTATAGTGTTCTGGAGCATAAACGGAATCAATCTAGACGTAGCAGGCTTATGTGGTCTCATTACAAGACAGTTAAAAAAAAAGAAACTTCTTTAAAAGGTTGCGATACGTGCACAAAAGTGAAAATGCAAATTTTTCATCAGCACATCGTCTGCAATCAGCATTGCCATAACTGCAGATTTATCTTGAAAATGAAGATTTCTTGGGCTGTTTTTTATTGAAAATCTTAAAAAAAAAGGCGTGAGTACTAGGTACTCATGAAATTTGATGTGTAAACATATGCGAACGGCAAAGCATAAAAGTACATTTACATATGAATATAATCTCAATCAAAGCTCGTTGGCTGTCAAATTGGTTGTGCTTGTTATTCACACAACTCGAGGAAAAGTTAAACTTCTTCTCTGTGCCACCGTGGTCACTTTTTTCTGCAACACAAATTATGCCATTTAAATATATTTTAACTGAATATTTTATTAAAAATACCTTTACAAACCTATTTTCCTTATTAGCGTCAATTTTTGTTTACTTTAACATTTGAAATTCCTCCTCTTCTTCGCAAGTATAATCGATAAAACTAGGTTGGACACCAACAAGTTATCGCTTTAATTTGAGATATTTTTAATTTAAATTTGCATGGCTAATCTCTTTTTCTAATAACAGATTAGGGAGTTAAGTTCGAAAATTAGGATAATCTTTTTATATGTAAAGCTATTATTAGGCGATTCAGTTACATACATACAAATGTATGTTAGGTTTGAAATTAAACATTAATTTCACTTAATTTTATTCATTTAGCTGATTTAATTTTTTTATTCATTTTCATTTTTAATTCTTTTAATACATGAATTTATCGGAATGATTGATAAAATATGATACTTGTATATACTTGTGACTCAAGGGCGTTAAAATATCTTGGAAACACCGCATCAGTTATTGTTGAAGTGAAACTTCTTTAGCGGCAGTTGGTTGGGTGGGAGTAAATTGGCAAATTCAGCGGAAATTGCACACGGAAATGGTGCAACGGAGATGATGCAACGGAAATGGAGCAACGGAAATGGTTGGGGCTGAAACAAGTGCTTCTTGTGTGTATGCAACGGACATGATGCAACGGAAATGATGCAACGGAAATGGTTGGGCCTGAAACAAGTACTTCTTGTGTGTATGCATATGGTATGAATTTAACAAAAACTTGGAAATAAAAGGTTAGAGGATAACAATACAAGAATGAAAGTAAAGGTGAGTACGTACATAGATAAAGAAAATTATAAAGGCAAAGGTAAAAATAAAAACAAAAACAAAGATGTGTAAAGATAAAGGTAAAAACGAAGACCAAGGTAAATTTAAACACTCTACTTATAATATGTATATAAGGGCAAAGGTAAAAGGGAATATTTTGATGAAGAAAATGATAAACATAAAAGTAAAAACAAAGATGAGGATGAGGATACCGATAAAAGTAAAGATGAAGATAGGGGAAGAAAGATTACAATAAAGGTAATTAAAGAGGAAAAGATATACAGAGAAACACAGAGACTCAATCTGGGAACTATTTTGGGATTTTGAGATTTTCGATATTCTCGAGACTTATCGATTAAATAATCGATATTTTTTTCGGTTTTGCTATCGATATTTATCGATTTTGTTATCGATATTTACCGATCTTGTTATCGATATTCATCGATTTTGTTATCGATAATTATCGATTTTATTCTCGATATTTATCGTCTTTGTTAGCGATGTTTATCGATTTTGTTATCGATTTTGCTGTCGATATTTATCGATTTTGTTATCGATATTGTAATCGATATTTATCAATTTTGTTATCGATATTTATCGACTTTGTTAGCGATATCTATCGACTTTGTTATCAATATTTATCGATTTTGTTATCGATATTTATCGATTTTGGTATCGATATAAATCGATTTTGTTATCGATATTTATCGATCTTGTTATCAATATTTATCGATTTTGTTTTTGTTATCGATATTTATTGATTTTGTTATCGATTTTGTTATCGATATTTATCGATTTTGGTATCGATATAAATCGATTTTGTTATCGATATTTATCGATCTTGTTATCAATATTTATCGATTTTGTTTTTGTTATCGATATTTATTGATTTTGTTATCGATTTTGTTATCGATATTTATCGATTTTGGTATCGATATAAATCGATTTTGTTATCGATATTTATCGATCTTGTTATCAATATTTATCGATTTTGTTTTTGTTATCGATATTTATTGATTTTGTTATCGATTTTGTTATCGATATTTATCGATTTCTAATCGATTTAGCTACCAATGGTATTATCGATGTTGCTATTGAAATTTTTATCGAATTTTTCCTCGATTTTGGTATCGATATTTTGATGGACGTCATATCGATAGAGTATGAAGATAAAAATGAAGATAATGGAAAACCAGAATAACACGAATGTTATTAAAACGAACAGTGGTAGAAGTAGGGATCTACATTGATAGAAAAAAAGCAAAAAAATATAACCTTAAGCAAAAGCAGATGTGTGTATGTAAAGATAGATAAGTAACGTAAGTTTCACTTCTACAGTGTGACCCAGGCGCACTTACATTTTTTAATTGTGGGCTTATAGTTTGAGCATTTATATTTGTATATATTCCTAAATTTAGTTTTTCTTTTCTAATCTGTTGTTCATGTAAATGAGAGCGATTTTAGGGAGAGTTGTGTAGAGATTGAAGTTGCAGGATTTTATCCGATGCTTTTTTGTTCCGTACGTTTTGCTGTTACTCACTTTTTACTCTCACCTCAGAGAGTGATTTTGCTGTNTCTCACTTCAGAGAGTGATTTTGCTGTTTGACCTTTTTCCAGGATTTTACACGAAAAGTATTGGATCAGAGCTATTATATCATCCATACATATGCATATTATACATACATATATTCATGTATGTTCATCGGTAATCAACGGTCCCAGTTAAAATGTTTTTTCAATATTTTTTTTTAATTTTCGCCTTGCTTTTTTATCAAAATAGACTACTAAACCTATGCCTAAAACCATCTACGAATATCTAAACCAGGGCATGAATCACGTATAACTACAATCATCTGAACGATATCGTGTCGAGATTGTCTTGCTTCAAAAAAATCAAAAATTGTTTGATCGTTTGTGTGATATCGTCAACTCGATTCCAGTTTTGCTTCACGTAACAGTAACACGTAACAGCAACACAAATGCATAAATCAGTGTTTTGACAACATCGTTTTGTCAGTATCGTTTGAACGACTATCGTTTCAAAGTTACGTGATTCATGCCCAGTTGCAACAAATGAGTCCATACAAATTTATGTACATACATAGGTACAAAGCCGTATGCATGTGCGGAGTTTAAATAATCGGAAGTAATAATCAATTGTAGCGCATTTCCTCTTACTATGCATATGCCTAAATGTATGCAACCATTTACAATAGCAAGCAAACACAGGGTGCTTCAAATGAAAATAAACATTTTATGCTGAAATACACATGCTAAGCCGTTCGAAATTTTGTGCTGGGATATGCGTTACAGCTTCGCAAATTTTACCCCTACCGAAACCAAAGATGTATACACATCAAAAAATATATGTAAATAGCAAAACTTTTCACTGAAAATTTCTTCAAAATTAAAATGTTTGTGTATGATGTAAGATATTTAAATGAAATATGAAATCCACTACAATATTATCTGCCTTCTTCTCTTGCACAGCAAAAAATATACTCTAGTGCAGGGTTAGAGAGAGGAGGAAAAGAACAAATGGTCTTTTGTATCCTCTCTAGTTTAAATGCCAACAATGCAAAATTTCAGGTAAACTTTCATTTAAGAAATATTTTGTGATGAGTCTACATGGACAAATGTATAACAAACAAGGAGCGGTAAGCTTTATAAAACAATATCCATGTAAAAATATCAATAAAAAATCTCAAAATTGTCCAAAAAAAGGTGTGAGTACTAGGTTTTCATGATATATATATATTATATATAAATATAATCTCAATCAAAGCTCGTTAGCTGTCAAATTGGTTGTGCTTGTTATTCACACAACTCGAGGAAAAGTTAAACTTCTTCTCTGTGCCACCGTGGCCATTTTTTCTGCAACACATATTATGACATTTAAATATATTTTAACTAATAATGTTTTATTAAAAATAACTTTACAAACCTCTTTCCCTTACTAGCGTCAATTTTTGTTTACTTTCACATTTGACAATCCTCCTCTTCTTCGCAAGTATAATCGATAAAACTAGATTGGACACCAAACAGTCATCGGTTTAATCTGGGATAATTTTATAATTAAAATTCTGTATGGCTAATCTCTCTTTCTTATTACATATTAGGTAGTTAGCTCGAAAATATGGATATTCTTTTTATATGTAAAGCTCTTATTAGGCGATTCAGTTACATACACACACATGCAGGTTAGGTTAGAAATTAAACATTAATTCTACTTAATTTTATTCATTTTTCTGATTTATTTATTTTTTATGCATTTTCATTTTTTATTCTTTTAATACATGAAATTATCGGTATGATTGATAAAATATGATACTTGTATATCTATACTTGTAACTCAAGGGCGTTAAAATCTCTTGAAAACACCGCATCAATTACTGTTTTTGAGCTTATAGTTTTAGCATTTCTATTTGTATATATTCCTAAATTTAGTTTTTCTTTTCGGAATATAATCTGTGGTTCATGTAAATCAGAGCGATTTTTACTCTCACTTCAGAGAGTAATTTTGCTATTTGACCTTTTTGCAGGATTTTACAATATTCGCAGTACAGTATTTGATCAGAGCTATTATATCATCCCTACATATGTATATTATACTTACGTGTCATGTCGGTCCCAGTTAAAATGGTTTCAGTATTTTTTTTTAAATTTTCGCCTTACTTTTTTATCAAAATAGACTACTAAACCTATGCCTAAAACCATCTACGAATATCAAAACCAGTTGCAACAAATGAGTTCATACATATGTATGTATATGTATATATATAGGTACAAAACCGTATGCATGTGCGGAGTTTGGATAATCCGATGTAATAATCAAATGTACTGCACAAGGTTGGAAATTCGCAGGGTGCGCTTGATGATTTTTTTTTATCATTCCGTTATTCGGAAAAATTTGTTTGGTGATGCGTTTCCGAACGTTCTTTTTTGCAGTTCGCAAACTTTTTTATGATGCATTTCCGAACGTTTTTTTGCAATTTGCTTTTAATAAGGTTTTAAACAAATTAATGTATTGAATTTACAATAACAATCGCGCCGTCAAGTTTAAATAGCGGCAAATCAACCCTTGGAAATTTTCTGCTGGGCAATGCGTTACAGCTTCGCAAGTTTTACCCCTACCGAAACCAAAGATGTATACAAACTCCCAGTTAAAGTTGCCCCAAACTCACAGTTAAAAAGATTAAATTCAGCTTTAAGAACTGCTCTGGGGGCATTGCGCTCCACTCCAATCTCTAAGATATTGTTCGAAGCCAATACACTTCAATCGAAAACCACGGAAAGATTAGATAAAACCCTTCTAACAGCAAAAGGCAAACCCCTCCATAATATCACTGAAAACTATAAGAAATGAAAATACATACCAAAACTAGAGCCAGCCATAGGTAAAATATTAAACCTCTGCTTAGAAATCGATATACCTTTAAAACATCCAAAACACATCATCCAAAACTCACCTGCCTGGACACTAAACCCTAAAGCAATATATACTACATCAAGTAACTATAAACAACACGAACCCAATTCAATATCAAATAAAGTTTTACGAAATTAAAGAGAAATACCAAAATTACACCACACACACAGATGGATCTAAGGTCGACAATAATGTAACTACGGTTGCCAGACGTACTGATTTTATGAGTACAGTACTGATTTTTTAACTCTTGTACTGATTTTATTCATTTCTTCAGTACGCTAATGTGCTGATTTTTCAAAATTTGTATTGATTTGTACTGAATTTTCAATTCAAACACAATACTTTAAGATTTTCTTAAGGTTTTTTACATAACGTTGGAACTTCCCTCAACTGTACTGTAAAAAGTAAGAAGAAAATAATTTAATTATAGTTGACATGTTTCAGATAATGTTTCATATGTCCAAGAAATTAATACAACAAAAAGTTCAATCGTGTTATGGGCATATCGCCGGATCTTTACGTACCAGTTGCGATAATATGATGGAGCTTAATTTATTTAAAAAGAAGGCAAGAAAATAACTTTCAGTTTAATAACAACAAATTTGATTATTCGAATGGCTTTTGCCTATAACTTACAACTCTTTTTTCACAATTTACTGACATTGTACTTAATAAAAGACATAGAGTTGGATACTCTTTTTAACGAATTCTTAGTCTTTCAAAGTATTCGCGTAGTTAAAAATTATAGGAATTATATATGAAGTCCTTAAATAGTGGTACTTTTCCGTAGTTTGAAAAAATATGTAATTTTGTTTTTTGCAATACTACACTCAAACGAAACAACTGAGAGTATTTTAAGTATAAAGTTTGCTTGATGGCGCAAAGAGAGCAACCGGCTTCTAATTAAAATTATTTAAAGTGAACTTCATATTAAACTATTTTTAAAATGAAATGTATAGAATTCATTGACTATTTAAACACTGAAGATGGAAATGAACCGATTATTTCTATTCAAAAATATCATAAATATAAAATAATTTCTTAGCTTCTGTGTACAATGATGTGTACACTCATGTTAAAATGAATAACACTTTTATTTTTTTATGAACTATATTTTATTTATATACCACCATATTGTTAAAAACAAGTACTCTGGCTTTTTAAAGTATTATCTGTTACTTACATTCATAATAAAAATGTATTGAAAAGTACTGATTTTTTTGGCATGTAAAAGTCTAACGTACTGATTTCGCGCATCAAAAATCTGGCAACCCTAAATGCAGTATAACCTTACAAAATGAAGTTTTAAAAATTTCAAACCTTCTATTCTATAGCTCAATATACTCTGCAGAAATTATAGCCATATTCGAAGCAATAAACACAATAAAGAGCAAAAACAAAAATTTCGCAATATGCTCTGTTTCCCTTTCGGCTATAAACTCTATAGCAAACATAAACAACGACGACCATTACTCAACCAACATTAGAAATATCATGATAGCAAAATACCCTAAAATAATACTAATTTGGGTGCCGGGACACACCAACATAACCGGAAATGAGTTCGCCGACTATACCGCTAAACAAGCACCTCAAGCACCAGTACTAAGTACAGAAAACTTCAACTTAACTGACATTAAAAAACATATTAAAAAACATTTCTACAGCAAACACCACCATGAATGGAGCTCAACTAATGCATGGTACCAACAAGTAAACTATACCAAAACCCATATAACAGACTTTATTCCAAAAAATAAAAATAAAGTGGCTCGACTGGACGTCATAAAACTTGGAGGACTTCGACTTGGACATCTACACACGGACATCTCATAACCAACCCTAATCCAACTACATGCACGTGCAATTCGGACAAAAAAATTACCATACCACATATCCTCCTCCATTGCCCAATATACTCCCCGCAGAAGGCAAATCTTCACCAACACAAACCCAATGAGCCTAGTGAGCTTAATCACTAAATTCCTTAAAATTACCAACCTATATCATAGAATTTAAATACAAAAGTACTGTAAATCTATACACGCATATTAAACGTAAGGCCTCGATGCTATTGCTTTATGTTACAATTAGCTTGTAATATTTACTCTTTAAGCCAATTTTATAAATAAATCGCAGATTTCGTATTTCTCTATATTACCGTTATATGGGATGTGGGCGTGGTTATTGTCCGATTTTCAAAATTTTCAGCCGTTCGATATATTTTACCAGGAAAGGCGAAGCGGTTACCGAGATATATGGGCTATGCCCATTTTTCAAAAATTTATAATACTCTTATTTTTCTCCAAGACTTGATTGTAAATATCAATTTTGAGTGAATTAGCTTCAGTAATTACTATAATATCGCATTTTTCGTATTTCTACATAGTACCGATTTTGCCCATTTTCAACACCATCCAACTTTGGGTCAAAAGAAATACTCATACTAAGTTTCTTTAAGATATCTCAACTTCTTCAGTAGCTTTCAAAAAGAACCTTAATATACGTTTATAACAAATATACGTATGGGCATTTACCAAAAAACGTAAACCGAAAATGCAAGTAAATGAATTTAAACGTCTTTATAACTTTAAATTTCGTATTCAGATGGCAGAAAAAGGTTTTGAAGACGCGAAACGGTGGAGAGAAGAACTGAAAAAAATTAAATACAAAATTTAATTTAGTCTGTGTTACTAGTACAAATATTGTATGGGGGGAAGATCTGTTGCGCCCGATATGTCGCATCCGTTACCAGATTTTAATTCAAAACTAAATCAACAACGAATTGCTTCTGATTAAAAATGAATTGGTTGCATTAAGATTCGCTGAGTTTTGCTTATTTTTATATGTACTCCGAAATCACCTCTGCTTTTGTCGCGTCCGTTATGCCCTCGTTTTCATCGATTTTCTCGACGTCAGTGTTCCAAGCGCACCTAATTTTTTTGTCAACCAAAGGACGGTATAAGAGCTACACAACGGCAATTTTTTTTAAAAGTGACTTCAGTTTTCGTATGATTTATTTAACTATAAAGTCGTACGAATGTCGCGTACGTAACCCAGGATATGCCCATATGTATTTGTATGTATGAATACATACCTACACCAATTCAGACTGTAAATACGTTTATCGATTACATTGGTCTGGGAGACTCTTGGAAGGTTAAAGACTGAATTGCCAACAGCTACATAAACTTCTCTTTCGTCTCACCAGAATCGGTAGAGGTTAGGAAAGTACCTCGAACGTGTAAAACAAAGTATAATATAGGTAGTGGCCTGGCACTCTGGCAAAGAGCAGATTAGCTTAAGCAACAGCCCTTCCAACAGTCGCTGATTGAGCTAATCTGCTTTTTTGCCAAAGTGAATACATACCACTATTATAGGGCTGCAAGACGTCCTGGTTTTCTACGATTTGTCCTGGTTTTAGAAAATTGTTCTGGCCAACTCCTAAATTGTCCTGATGAATGAAGGTCAATGCAAACGCCCATTTAATTTTTGATTTTTGGAATGAAAAAAGGACAAGATTTCTGTTACTTGTAATCAAAAATCGATAACGAAGCGTTTGTATTGAAAAAATCTTACTTTTTCATCTTCAGGCGAAACAATGTAAGAAACTGTTTTAATTCATAAAAAACTCTATTTTTGTAGGTATTTTCAAATCGGTCCAGCTCGCTTAAATCTTAATACTTTTCCGAAATATTTTGGTGGACGTCTTAAAATATAATAGATTTTGTAATCCCGGCGGAAAAACCGCAACTTTTTTTAGTGATGCAGTCTAATGTACATACATAGTCCTCTTTCAGACACGTCAAGTCTTGAAAGCATTTTTTTTCGCATTCTCTTTTGTGTTTTCTATTTGCTTCCAGACTCATTAACTTTTATTGAATTTAAGTTCTTGGTTCTTTAAATGGGAAACAACGAAAAGATCCNGCGGAAAAACCGCAACTTTTTTTAGTGATGCAGTCTAATGTACATACATAGTCCTCTTTCAGACACGTCAAGTCTTGAAAGCATTTTTTTTCGCATTCTCTTTTGTGTTTTCTATTTGCTTCCAGACTCATTAACTTTTATTGAATTTAAGTTCTTGGTTCTTTAAATGGGAAACAACGAAAAGATCCAAAGAGACAAGAAAACTTGAAAAGAATTGACGGTACGGAGGTATCTGTACTCTTCATCTCTCTTCTCACCTCCTTCGCCATGGAACGAGCAGACTTGAAAGCAAGACTTGACGTGTCTGAAAGCTGACATAGTTTCGCGTCAAATATATGCTCATAAAGAATTTGAATTCGTAATGTAAAGTATTGGTTCTTAAGGCTGATTCACATACAACTTTCTTCGCTTTGCTTGATAGATAAGATCGATGTAGGCATATGCATGAGTATGCTCACATAAAAAACGTTTGAAGCAAAGCAAAGCGAAGCAAAATCTTGGGCAACTCTCAACTTTTGCCCGCTTTGGCAGTTGTATCTTTTCTCGTGCGCTTGCATTTGCATTTAATGACAAAAATATGGTAAATAGGAAATTTTATTGCTATTATTAATGCATATTATTATATTGTTATCTATTTTACAGAGAAAATATATGGAGGAAAAGGAGAACGTAAAAGCTGTCAAAGCGTTTATTGTAGCATACCTTCTGCGTTCCACGCTTTGTTGTCAAAGTTTGAACTGTCAAGCAAAGCGAGGGAAGTTGTATGTGAATGGCCCTTTATTGTCTAGGGTCGAAGAGAAATTAAATTATTTACATATGAATATACATAATTTCGACATATTTCAAGTACATGATCAGCTGCTATGTATCTTAGACTCACTTTGCAACGGAGTTCAGCCTCAATTTACTTTGGTAATACTGGCTGACTTCCAAAACGTACCAATACAATGGTTGGATACTGTTCTACTGCGATATTTATACTTTTTGTATATGCAGAGTTGCAAAACATTGCAACCATTATTTTAAATATTCAATATAACAATGAAAACCCTTTCGTAATTTTTCATTTTCACAACACCAATCGCAACCAAAAACAAAGGAAGCATAAACTTTGTTTGTGATGCACTGATTACTCTAACGATGCGTTTCGATAACTTCTCGGATGCGTTTTGGAAAAGTATACATTGCCAACCAATTGTAGTTCGGCGTTATGGAACGTATGCAATGCAATTGACGTTTTGGAAGTCAGCCACTTTCTGAACAATTGTAGAAAAGGTGGAAGCGGTTTCCAAGGCCTTTATAGCAGTTTGGCATAGTGGTGGCAAACTATCGATAGTGGGCACCATCGATAGTTGATGATAGTTTTTGGGGTCACTATCGATTGTGCCGATAGTCATTTTTTCCGATAGGGCGCTGCCGTCGATAGTCTCGATAGTGTGGATGAATTTTTTTAATTTGAATACAGCAAAAAGACATGTAAAAATTACGTTTGAAGGTAATATAAATTAATTTATTTAAATAATAAATAACATAATAAATTGCAGGTTTCAAGTTGCTGAAGAATCTCGTTGATTTTTGAAATTTGTTTTGCTATCAGTGTCAGGCATTTTTTTCATATAAAAACAAACTTCTTTGTATAGAAGAAAATGCGTGAAACTTTTTATTATACTAAAATTTAAACTATAAAATTGCATACCAAACATTTTTCTCAAAATTCTGATTCCAAAGTTTGAAATTTTGGTGAAACTGTGAGGGATTTTATTAATTGTTGCACAAAGTTTGAAATTGGGATTACATAGTTTTCATTAGACGATAAGCTGGGCCTTTATAAAAAATTGGATAATCTTTAGAGAAAAAAGAAAAATATGTCACTATAAAATCTTTATTAATTTACTTAAATTCTTGTTTATTTAATTATAATACTTTAACATTTTTACTTTTATGATTTTATCTGGAGATTTTTTTGTACAAAAAGTTTCATGACTTAGGCTCTAGTTATATCCGAGCGCACTTGTGCACAATGGTATTATAACTTTGTTCACATAACGGTTGTTTGTAACAGGTAAAAAGAATCGAGATAGATATAGACAACTATATATATAAATGATCAGAATGAAAAGAGACATATATTAAGCGGTGACTGTCTGCCCGTCCGTCTGTCCGTCCGTCCGCCTATGCACACGATAACTCGAGTAAACATTGAGATATCTTAACGAAACTTTGTACGTGCACTTCTTTAGGGCGTAGAACGGATGGTATTGAACATGGGCAAAATCGGACAATAACCCCGCCTACCTCCCATATAACGTTAATTTTCAGAAATACGAAAACTGCGATATTTTAGTAACTACTGAAAATTATTCACTCAAAGTTGATATTTACAACAATTTGTAGACGAAAAATTTGAATATTATATATTTTTGGTAAACGGGCGTAGCCACGACCTTTTATGGTTACATGTGTATATCTAGATAAGAACTCGCGGGTTGACTTGTCAGTCGTAACTCCAAATTGAGTCCGACTTTATTTAATTATACAATTCTTAATCTAACCTAAGCTGCTGTCGGTTGTTGTCGCTGTCACTGCAATTTTTAGGAAGCTGTTTCCTTTTGTTTTATTTCCATAATGTATTTGATGATGCTTCGGTTGCTGTCGCTGCCGCTGCAATTTGAGGAATCTATTTTATTTTGTTTTATTTCCATAATGTATTTGATGATGCTCCGGTTGCTGTCGCTGCCGCTGCAATTTTAGGAATCTATTTTATTTTGTCTTATTTCCATAATGTATTTGGTGCTGCTGCCAGTTATTGTAACTCGTTATCTGTTGTGCTATTGCTTTGTCATAATAATAATTATTCCACAGAATTTGATATTTAAGACATTTGTGCAGGTGCACCAGATGTGACATCATTTGAATAGCTAAGATTATCAGTGTCAGCAGTTTTGGTGGGAAAGCGGTTGCATTCCTTAACTCCCCCCTTTGTTAGATGAATTGTCCCGATTCAAAGATGAATAGTAATTGATCCTTTCCATCATTTGATCAATGGACATTGCTGGTTTTTGCATCGGAATTTGTTCGATGTTAACTTTAACTTTGGTTTTCTTATTTTCTCGACATTTACAAATTATTAGTATTGCTATTATTAAACTTATAATAACTATTAGACTGTAATTCATTATTTTGCTTTTTTGGCTTCGTATCTGAGTTCTGTAATTTGCTGAATATTTTCAATATTTCTAAAATGCATATCTTCCATACTTAAATTCTTCATGATTGTTATATTAATTAATCTGACTGGGTTTGGTAAAAGTTGTACTGCGAGAGGTTTACGATGTTTATAAGTTACTTTATCAATTTCAATATTACAGTCTTCAAATCGTATCAAATAATTTCCGTTAATAGTAAAATTGTTAGAACTACAGTTGTGATATATAATTTGATTCTTTGCATTGATTACATAAACATGGTTTGTATCCATTTCAATTACTTTTGATTGGTTATTAATCATATATTTACAGTGCATTTTACTCTTAAATAAATTTTCGATACATTCATCTTTATATTCTTCTAATTCTTTCTTGAAGGAAGTCTTCTTATATATAACATCATTTAGAGATAAGATTTCATTTTCTTGGATATTAATTTCTGCTTGATTAACATTGGGTATAGGTTGAACATAGATTGATTGATAGGTTTCTTTAGTAAAACAGGGAATTTTAACTAATATTACAATATTTCCGTTATGAGTGACAATCACAATTTTGATCTTACTTAATTTTTCAAAAGTTATATTAAAGTTTAAACTGTCGTCATCTGTGATAATATCCCTGCTCAGAAGGTTATTTTGGCTTGTCATTAGGATTTCTTTGATTCTTATGATGTTAGTCTCAATATAGATTAGATTTTCTAACAGTTTGTTAGTCCACTTTTCTTTTGATAATTTGTTTAATTCTGTGTTAACTTCATTAATATTTTGAAACAATTCCTTGTAATGATGATTTAGATTAGCAGTGATAGTTTTAATTTCATGGTTAAATTTCTCATTAATATTTTTCTGAAGATTGATTTGTTCAATTGCATTATGTGCGTTCACTGTGTTTACTTCTAATTTTCTATTTTCTAAATTTCTATTTCTTGACGATCTTCATCATCCATTGTGCCATAAATATATTTCAATCCTGTTCCCATAAAATTAAATAATCCTCTTTTCTGAATTCTATTATGTGGAGTAAGTGTGTCTATCTGAGTTCGAATATGCTTTATTTTAGCCATCATAAGTGGATTAGGTTCTATTTCTTTAAGCACTAGTGCTTCTAAATTGTCAACTTGTTGTTTATACATTGTTGTGTTAATTAAATAGGTAATTCTATCGTACCTTTCAATTAATTTTACTTTGTCTAGCTTCAGAAGTGAATATCCATTTCCGTGATTAAGATCTATGATTTCGATTTGTGCTGTGATCAAAGGGATCGCCATACAAATTAGGAAGAGGTGGAACATTGTGAACCTAAAAGATTTTAAGATTTTATATTATCTTTATGTATTATCCTGTTTTTATTTTTGATCATTATTTTATTTCCTAAATCTTCTTTGACCACTTGTTTTTTATACCTAGGTTTTAGTTTACTTTGATATTGATTATCTTTTTCGAATATTATTTCATTTTCATTAAATGTCCGCATTTGTCTATTTTTATTTCTACTACTCAATGTCGTTATTTGTGCGTCTTTTAGCTTGTTAGGCAAATCGTCATGCTTAACTTTATTATAAAGAATTTCGAAAGGCTTTTTGTCTGTTACTGAGTGTACTGTTTGATTATAGGATTGGGCTGCTCTAATTATTACTTCTATATCATTTACTATTTCAAACTCCTCCCTAATGCATTTTGCAATTTCTATTATTGTGGAGTGGACTCTTTCTATTTGTCCATTAGTTGTTGAATGCTTAGGGTCGCAAAATTTAATTTGTATTTTCATTCGTTCTGCAAAAGATTTAAATTGTGCTGAACTAAATCCCGGTTCGTTATCGCAAGTTATCCTCTTTACCGCTGGGAAGCTTTGTAAAGCTTATAATACTTTATCTTGTTAGTTTTATCATCAATGTGTTTAATCACCAAAAATTTTGAGTATGCGTCTATTAAAGTTAAGAATTTTAAGTTTAGCGCAAAGAATATGTCAATGTGAATCTGTTCTCCCTCCTTGTTTGGGATTGGTGCCTCGCCAATTGGAATTTGTTTAGGGTGTCTATCGTATTTATTTTTATTGCAGATATCGCAGTTTCTAATAAATTGTTTGAATTGTTTTTTCATTTCAGGCCAGTAGTAGTCCTTAAAAATCTGTTTGATATTTTCCTTATAGTTTCTGTGCGCCCTGGTGTGAGTTTGTCTCACAATCTTCTCCTGGTCTTCTTCGTTAATTACATCCATTGCTATTACGTCTGTATGAAAAATTTTCTTTGCTATTCTATTCCTTAAAATTTGTTTTACTTCATATAAGTCTTCCATATTACAATGAATTCCTGTTAGCAGATTCTTATTCAATCGTTCTCCTATAATTTCTTTTAAAAACTCCAAGTCTTTATATTTTATATGATGTCGAAACGAATTAAAATTTTTCGTTCTAAAATGGTCATTCATACTATCCTTGTTTAATACTATTTGCTGTGGAAAGGAGTTTAGAGGGTTCTTAATTGTTTTAATGTGAAAAATATCTAAACTTTCTGCTGAATGTGCAGTTTCTGTTAGGTCGTCGTTGCGATTTTCTAAATTATTATTGTTTAAAAACTGTCTAGAAAGAGCATCTGCTATATGATTGGTATTCCCTGGTTTATATATAATTTTAGGTGAATATTCCTCTATCAAGGCGTGCCACCTTTCCATTTTAGAATTAGGGTTTCTTGCCGATACTGCGAAAGTTAGAGGTTGGTGGTCTGTATGAATTTCTAAATCCGCTACTCCGTATAAGTAGTTTCTTAGACTCTTTAACGCCCATACGATTGCGTATAACTCCTTTTCGTTTGTCGCATAATTTCGTTCAGTTTTGTTTAGGGTTTTTGAAATGAACGTAATGGGCTTATTATCTTGTGCTAGTACGGCTCCAATTGCTTCATTGGATGCGTCTGTTGTTAGTATAAATTTCTTGCTAAAATTTGGTTGTGTCAATTCTACTTGTTGAATTAATTCGTTTTTTAGTTTGTCTACTGCGTTTAATGCCTCTTTATCTAATTCAATTATAACTTTTTTTGACTGATTTTGAGAAACTCTTCCGTTTTTTGTTGCTCCTGTGTCTATCAATACTTTTAATTTTCTGTTTGTGCCTCGCAGTTGTCTGAATATGTAAGGCAAGGGGTTGCTTCGTCTAAAAAAGCATTCTCCTGTATATTGTTAATTCTTTGTTGTTTCGGTTGGGGTTGATGACTATTACCTGACCCGAAACTTCTTTTTGGCGTTCGCTCTTCCGGGTTATTATTAGATTGGTAGTTAGGCTTATAAGTATTCTGCCTTGGTTGAGAGTTGGTTTGTTGTTTAAATTGGCCTGAACTATCCACTTCCATCGGTTCTGGCTTAGGTTGATTTTGCCAACCAAAATTTCTATAACTGTTGTTCTGTTGACCGGCACGTTGGTCAAAACGTAAACTATTCGAATGTTGATTATAACTATTTGGTTTAGGGAAATTCTTATTATTATTGTTAGAATTACTATTTCTGTTCATTTGACTTCTGGCTTGACTGAATTCATTAGCGAATTGGATTCTAATTTGGTTAGACTCCATTTCTTGGGCCTTAGCTAATGCATTGGGTAGATCTGTGGGGTTAATGGCCATTAAAATATTATTTAAAGGATAATTTAATCCTGTTTTAAAAACTCTCAGTGCATCTGACCGATGTCTTTTGTTGTATTCTTTAGTTATATCTGAGCTATTCCCGTAGGTCATAATAGTTTTATTAATCATTAGTGTCAATTGCGAATTCACTTTGTTATAATAATCTACTAAGTTCAAATTCGTTTGCCGTATTAGATTCAATTCTTGTTCTAATATATGCAGAGGACGTTTATCTGCATAAGCAAAGTCTAGTCGGCTTATGATGGCCTCAAAATTAAGAACTGTGCCATGATTTGTTAGAGTATCGTTGGCTTCTTGTGTAATTTTATTCCTGAGAATAGTTAGTGCGGCAAAATATTTCCTACTTCCTTTAACGTACAATGAAATAGTGTTATGAGCTGCTTCTCTCCAGCTCACGTAGCCCTTACCATTGAATTCGGGTAATGATTTTATGATATCTAAAGTCTCATTACATTGAATTGTTTCTGCAATGCTTTGTGTCTCGAATTCTGTCACATTATGTGTGCTTGTCAAATTTCTTAATTGAAGTC
>NW_016157289.1:52737-74033 GCF_001687245.7 Rhagoletis zephyria
TCTCCTGCTAAATACTTTGTTAATGGCTTTGTTATGTGTGCATACTTGTACACAAACTTCCTATAATACCCTGTCATTCCTAAGAAGCTTCTTAATTGCCTTAGCGTTCTTGGTACAGGATATTAATTGCTCTATTTCAATTTTTAAATCGTGTGTCTGAGCTGCAATAAGTTGTGCTAAAATTTCACTATCCGTACTCATTTTGTCCCTTTATAAATTTATTCACTTTGTCACTTTACAATTTATTCCCTTAAAATTATTCACTTAAAATTAATTTGTTTACTTTTCTCCGGTGGTAGGATACTTGATTGCTGTGATTTCTGGCAGAGCTCCTTCGTCCTTTGGAGGTCCTTAATGTCCAGATATCTTGGATAACTTGATTGATGAGTCTCAAACTACGTCAATTTAAGTTAGTTGATTGTGGGCACAGAAAATAAAAATTAACACTTATTGCTTTATTTCTCCTTTTTTTTTAACCCAAGGGTACTTTTTATAGCAATATTGAAAACTTTGATCTTAAGGATTGTCCGAAGTCCTTTTCCGATCAATAATTAATTTTTATATTCTTATGGCCCCTTCGTTGGGCGCCAGATAAGAACTCGCGGGTTGACTTGTCAGTCGTAACTCCAAATTGAGTCCGACTTTATTTAATTATACAATTCTTAATCTAACCTAAGCTGCTGTCGGTTGTTGTCACTGTCACTGCAATTTTTAGGAAGCTGTTTCCTTTTGTTTTATTTCCATAATGTATTTGATGATGCTCCGGTTGCTGTCGGTGCCGCTGCAATTTTAGGAATCTATTTTATTTTGTCTTATTTCCATAATGTATTTGGTGCTGCTGCCAGTTATTGTAACTGGTTGTCTGTTGTGCTATTGCTTTGTCATAATTATAATTATTCCAGAGAATTTGATATTTAAGACATTTGTGCAGGTGCACCAGATGTGACATCATTTGAATAGCTAAGATTATCAGAGTCAGCAGTTTTGGTGGGAAAGCGGTTGCATTCCTTAACTTATCTTGGTAACCGCTGCACCAATTTCTTCCAAACTTTGCACAGTTGTTAGCCTTGCTACAGCATACTATTGGCGGCAAACTATCGATGGCATAATTGATAGTAGACATCACTATCACAACTATCGATGGCAACCACTATCGCCCATATTTGAAGTACGATACTATCGATTAATTGCCATATCTGGGTATGATTTTTATGTACCATATCTATGTTTAAACGCGCTTGTGTGAAATTTTTTATAATACTCGTGCGGATAGTGTAACAAAATATGGACAAATATTTAACTTACAATGTAAAAAGTAACGTGTTTGTTATAGATATGTTTATATTGCATGTGTTTCATTATATGTAATAACTTTTACAGAAACCTAGAGCTTAAGTCATGAAACTTTTTGTACAAGAAAATCTCCACATAAAATCACAAAAGTAAAAATGTAAAATTTTAATAAGTAAATAAACAAGAATTTAAGTAAATTAATGAACATTTTATAGTGTCGCGACATATTTTTCTTTTTTTCTTTAAAGCTTATTAATTTTTTTATAAAAGCAACAATTAATAAAATTCCTCACAATTTCACCAAACTTTCAAAGTTAGGAATCAGAATTTTGAGAAAAGTGTTTGGTATGCAATTTTATAGTCCATTAAATTTTAGTATAATAAACAGTGTCACGCATTTTCTTCTATACAAAGAAGTTCGTTTTTATATGGAAGAAAATGCGTGACACTGTTAGCAAAAAAATTGACAAAAATCAACGAGATTCTTTAGCAACTTGAAACCTTATTTAAATAAATGAATTCATATAACCTTCAAACGTAACTTTTACATGTCTTTTTGCTGCATTCAAATAAAAAAAAAAAAATCATCCACAATATCGAGACATGGACGTCAGCGCACTATCGGCAAAAATGACTATCGGGACAATCGATAGCGACCAAAAAACGATGGTGTTCACTGTCGATAGTTTGCCACCACTACAGCATACCAAATGGCTGAACATTTTTAAATTCGGACAATAACCACGCCCACATCCCATACAACGGTAATTTGGAGAAATACGAAATCTTCGATAAATCAGTAAATATTAAAGCTAAATTATTTTAGATTGATGCTTGCAACAATTCTTTATCAAGAAATACGTTTATAATAAAATTTTGGAAAATGGGCGTGGCACCGCCCACTTATTATCACATATATGAATATCGGTAACCGTTCTACCAATTTGTACGAAGCTCGGTATGGTTATTGTGCTTGCCACATAAAAGCAAAACGTTGAAAATTATTGAAATCGGACTAAAATTGAGACCGCTTTTCATATAACGGCAAATTTCAGGAATGCTCGAAACTTCAATATTTCGAAATTTAAGGACGCTAATTTACTCAAAATTGATACACCACGGCTTACCATGTACGGTAGCTTTTGGAAAGGTGAAAATCGTATATTTAATACTTGCGCCGGGTATTTAATGTTCGGCTCGGCCCGAACTTAGACTTTCTTACTTGTTTTCTGTAAAAGTTATTACATATAATGAAACACATGCAATATAAACATATCTATAACAAACACGTAACCTTTTACATTGTGAGTTAGCTATTTGTCCATATTTTGTTACATTATCCGCACGGGTATTATAAAAATTTCACACAAACGCGTTTCAACATAGATATGGTACATAAAATCATACATAGATACTGCAATTCCTCGATATTATCGAACTTCAAATATGGCCGATGTTGGTCGCCATCGTTAGTTGCGATAGTGATGTCCCATCGATACTATCGATAGTGCCATCGATAGTTTGCCACCACTAGTTTGGCAGTCACAGCAGAACAAGGCACATTGAACAGGTAGTATCAGTATAGCAGCTGATATGATTTTTTTCACACACCATATAAAATGTGGACAAAAATAGAATTTTGGGCGGATTTAAATGAAAATTCGTTTCTTAGTAAAATTGAGGACATAAATTCAAAAATGCAATTTGATTTTGGATAACTTTCATACTTTCGCTGTAAATGCAGTGTGAAGATGACAATTTGGGTTATTGTGGTATTTACATAGGTATGTATGTACATATAATTCGTTCTATTTTCAAAAGTGAGGTGTCAAATGACAGGGCTTGGCCTGTGGATGTGCAGTTTTATTTTTTTTTTTGAAAGGGTTTCCACGTTTTAAAAATTCTATTAAAAGTATTTAATAAGTTAAATGAATTAGATATTTCAATACGGGTATCAACTTAAGTGGTTTTGAAAATGCTTTACTTCTAAACGACACGTGAACGGGTTGCCACATTAAAAAAAATCAAATTCACTTTAATTAGGGAAATAAGGTAACGGAAATATGTATATGAGTAGTCCACTTGCAAACAGCGTTATGTGCTTTTATAATAGAAAGCCATAAATTTGAAAAAACGACTACGCCAACAAGTAACATTTAAATATCTTTTTTATTATTACCTGAAAATTTGGATAAATAAGACCCTTATAAAATTGTAACATAACATAACATGTCATAAGATAACATTAACAGTCTATACGACCTAAAGCAGTTTTCTAAGCTGATCAGAAGATTGATACTTTTGAAAGTTTATAAATAAGTATGAAAACGACTTTTGGAAGAACATAGACTTCATAGGAAGTATAGGAATACTTATGAAGTTTTTTTTCTTTTGAAATGTTAGCATTTAACACAATGTTAAGAAAAGACATACATTTTCTTTTTATGCCAATATATGCTTAAAATATTGTTTTATATTTAAAAAGCACCGACGCCGACATTTCTCGCCGGACGCTTCAATGTTTGCAAAAAATGTCGAATCTTACATATGTACATAAGTACATATTACATATCCATGGTCCTCTTCAATAACGATACAATTCAAAGTTCAAAAAATAAAAAATGTTACTACTGTTAAGTTGCTCTTGTCTCTAACCCTTGTCCTATACATTTCCAACCCTTACTAACGTTAGCAGTAAGGATTTCTAAAGTAAGTTTTAAAGATTAGACATGGATTCGAGAAGGATTAGATACATGAACCACTTAACAGTAGTAACAGTTTTTATTTTTTGAATTTTGAATTGTGTCGTTATTGCACAGGATCATCGATATGTTCATACATAACAACCATCGAATGGTAGCAGCTTTCATCATTTATCTGATGATTTATGTACATACATATTATGTAAATTTTTTAAATAACCAAAAATGTGTGTCCCCTACCGCGACCTCTCTTTATGACCAGTTTTTATTGTCAAATCGATATTTTCATTTCCCAATACCAGGGGCTCCAATACCAATACCAGGGAGGATGGTTCCGTGCGCAGAAGTGGAAAACTTTTGACTGCCATTCACCTGGGAGTGGCCAGAAGCGATTCTTGTGCGTACGGTTCAAATCGCAGCTCACAACGTCCGGATATTTATATCCACGTATCCTCTGGGTAGCAACCAAACACCCGTTTGGGAGCGAGCTAAAGTGAGAAGGCGTAAAACTTCGCGTGCGCTGGGTTTGGGTCCCGCCACGTTAAAACCCCGCCCAATGAAAAAATCCAACAAGCCTCGGATGAGACCCCCTTTTTCTGATGACGACCACGGCAAACGTATAAAGGACTATGATTTAAGGGTATGCACCTGGAATATCCGGACCCTTAATGGGGAAGGTGCCTCTGCCCGGCTGGTTGATGTCCTCGGGAAGACAAAGGCTGACATCACCGCCATCCAAGAAATGCGATGGACGGGGCAAGGTAAAGTAAGCGTGAAGCCTTGCGACGTCTACTACAGTTGCCACGTAAAGGAGCGCAAATTCGGTGTTGGATTCGTGGTAGGAGAGAGACTCCGTCGCCGAGTACTGGCGTTCACCCCGGTGGACGAACGTCTAGCCACAATCCGCATCAAAGCTAGATTCTTCAACATCTCGCTCATCTGCGCCCATGCCCCGACGGAAGAGAAGGATGAGGCGTCCAAGGATCTCTTCTATGAGCGCTTGGAACGTACATATGAGCGCTGCCCCCGACACGATGTCAAAATCGTGCTTGGCGATTTTAATGCCAAGGTGGGCAAGGAAGGGATCTTTGGCGCCACTGTCGGAAAATTCAGCCTCCACGACGAAACGTCCGATAACGGACTGAGGCTGATCGACTTCGCCGGGGCCCGAAATATGGTAATATGTAGTACCAGGTTCCAGCATAAGAACATCCACCAAGCTA
This sequence comes from Rhagoletis zephyria, assembly GCF_001687245.7. NCBI lineage: Eukaryota > Metazoa > Arthropoda > Insecta > Diptera > Tephritidae > Rhagoletis > Rhagoletis zephyria. The sequence goes on from NW_016157289.1 coordinate 57,956, forward strand.
CATGGCTGTCTCCAGATCGAAAAACGAGAAACCAAATCGATCATGTTGTGATAGACGGAAGGCATGCTTCAAGCGTTTTGGACGTACGTACACTCCGAGGGCCAAACATCGACTCGGACCACTATCTTGTTGTAGCCAAGATACGCACCCGCCTCTGTGCAGCAAAAAATGTGCGCCCAACAATGCAAGGAAAGCTTAACGTCGAAAAGCTGCAATCACAACAGACGGCCAATTTATTCGCCACTCGACTCACACACCTGCTCTCTGAGAGCACTCTTCAACAATCCGACGTACGCGAGCAGTGGAACCACATTTCCCGATCATTAAGTACCGCCGCCGAAGAAGTAGTTGGATTTCAGCGAGCCCGAAAGAACAACTGGTACGATGAGGAATGTCAAGAAGCCGCAGAGAAAAAAGATGCCGCCTACAGGGCCACGCTGCGATCGGGCGCAACGCGAGCCATGTGGGACCGTTATAGGGAACTGAAGAAGGAAGCGAGACGTATTTGCCGCAATAAGAAGAGAGAGGCCGAAATACGTGAGTGCGAAGAGCTTGAGATGCTGGCCGACAGGAAGAACGCCCGAAAATTCTACCAGAGGGTTAGGCGACTTACGGAAGGTTTCAAGACCGGGGCGAACTCCTGTAAGAACAACAATGGCGACCTAGTGACCGATGTCCAGAATATACTTAAATTGTGGAGGGAACACTTTTATAACCTACTGAATGGTAGCAGCGCTGAAAGTAGTGAGGAAGACGAACCCGAGTCCCCAGTCGATGATGATGGAATAGCTGTCCCACCGCCTGACTATGACGAGGTACGAATAGCGATTACGCGGCTGAAAAACAACAAAGCTGCTGGAGCTGACGGCCTGCCAGCCGAGCTATTCAAGTACGGCGGCGAGGAGCTGATTAGGTGCATGCATCAGCTCGTATGCAGAATATGGTCAGATGAACGCATGCCCGACGACTGGAATTTAAGTGTGCTCTGCCCAATCCACAAGAAAGGCGACCCCGCCATACGCGCCAACTACCGCGGAATTAGCCTTCTAAGCATAGGTTACAAGGTCTTATCGAGCGTATTGTGCGAAAGACTGAAGCCCACCGTCAACGAGCTGATTGGACCTTATCAGTGTGGCTTTAGGCCTGGAAAATCCACCATAGATCAGGTATTCACAATACGCCAAATCTTGGAAAAGACCCGCGAGAATAGGATCGACACACACCATCTATTTGTCGATTTCAAAGCCGCTTTCGACAGCACGAAGAGAAGTTGCCTTTATGCCGCGATGTCTGAATTTGGTATCCCCGCGAAACTAATACGGCTGTGTAAAATGACGTTGAGCAATACCACCAGCTCCGTCAGAATAGGGAAGGACCTCTCCGAGCCGTTTGATACCAAACGAGGTTTCAGACAAGGGGACCCCCTTTCGTGTGATTTCTTTAATCTTATGTTGGAGAAGATAATAAGAGCCGCAGAACTGAACCGCTCAGGCACAATACTTTATAAGAGCGTACAATTGCTGGCGTATGCCGACGACATCGATATTATCGGTAAAAACAAGGGCTACGTCTGTTCTGCCTTCTCGGGATTGGATAGAGAAGCAAAGCGAATGGGTCTGGTGGTGAACGAGGACAAAACGAAGTATCTCCTGTCAGCACACAAACAGTCAGAGCATACGCGTCTTGGCACCCACGTCACTGTTGACAGTTACAAGTTTGAAAAAGTAGACGACTTCGTTTATTTGGGAACCAGCATTAACACCAATAATAATGTCAGCCTTGAAATCCAACGGAGAATCACTCTTGCCAACAAGTGCTACTTTGGGCTGAGTAGGCAATTGAGAAGTAAAGTCCTCTCTCGTCGTACAAAGATCACACTCTATAAGTCACTCATCATGCCTGTGCTGGTGTATGGCGCGGAAGCATGGACAATGAAAGCATCTGATGAGGCGGCTCTTGGAGTTTTCGAGAGAAAGATTCTGCGAAAGATTTACGGACCTTTACGCGTTGGTGATGGCGAATATCGCAGACGATTTAACGATGAGCTGTATGAGCTTTACAACGATATAGACATAGTGCAGCGAATTAAAATTCAGCGGCTCCGCTGGCTTGGCCATGTCGTTCGGATGGACAGAAACGCTCCTGCTCTGAAAATATTCAACGCGGGCCGCGATGCTGGTAACAGAGGAAGAGGAAGGCCTCCTCTGCGTTGGAAAGACCAGGTGGAGAAGGACTTGGCTTCACTTGGCATTTTCAATTGGCGTCAGTTAGCACAGAAGAGAAATGACTGGCGTGCTGTTTTGGACTCGGCCAAAATCGCTTAGGCGGTTACAGCGCCAAATAAGAAGAAGAAGAATACCAGGGGCTCATACATATGGACACACATGTGAAGTAACAAGTTTTCTATTTCTAAGCAGAACATTATTTTGTATACATTTTTAAAAATCTAGTTTGTGAATCTCAAAGGCTTCTACAAACGAATTAAAAAATGCTACAAACAAATGCATGCGCCCTGCAAACCATTTTTTCGGAGTATTCTGCATTGTAAAGAAATTTGAAAGAATTCGTTAAGATTTAATTCGATCTTTTGCCGAATTTTCTAAAATGAAATAAATTACGCACGCTTCCATTCTTTTACGAAATTTCGGAAGAAAATCTGTGAAGCAACGAAAATAATGGTGCTATGTGAAGAATATCTTTCAGAAATTTTCCAGAATTTTCTTTATTTTTCGTACATAAATTACTTTACGAGTTCGTGTTAACCCCTTCATATAATTTTCTTTGAAAATTCGTAAAAAAAATCGTTACAGGGATGAGATACTCCTAACGATTTCCTTAAGATTTCGGGAACTTTGGTTTGCAGGGCGTATGGAAAGTTTGCTACTTCATATGTATGGAGCGCCTGGTATTGGGAAATGAAAATATCGTATTGTAAAACTAAAAATTGGTTCCACAGTATATACAGTAATAAAACCTTTTGAGTACTCCTCGGGGGTAAAATCTGATCAGGGTTGTTAATGAGAAGGAGCATGAATTTTGTTGATTCAGAGTTGTATACAAAATTACTGTGGTATGAAAGGGTGCAACAACCGTACTATGGCAGAGTGGCACAAGTCATGACTGTGTAATAGTGCCCGAAACTAATTGCAAAAGTGAAAAACATTGCAAATTATTGTTATTATTATAGATACTAGTACATTATATTATCATAGTTCAGTGTATAATTTGTTATATTACACCGTACATGATAATGAACTGTTAAATGCTGAAAACGCTTGTAACTTGTAGATCACTCAAACTTGGGTGTGCTTAATGGACTGTGTGGGCGGATGCGCTGGCGGGCATTGGGGTCTGTATAGCTAACAAAGACTTAAATATATTCGGAAATTTAGAATTTGGCTTGATAAAATCACAAAATTTACGTTTTTCATAAAAATATAATCTTACAATGGACTTTTTTTTTATATTTTAAACTTACATTTAAGAAAACTGCATTTAAGAAATTACGATTTGAGCTTTCCAGTTTATAAAACACAAGCGTTAATTATGCACTTAACTATTGATATTATTTTTCATTAAGCATGAATATCAGCATACATTAAAGATGAATATTATACTTAACCTACATTTTGTTCATAAATAACACATAATTATGTATAGTTTATCCTCGAAATGAACTTTTTCTAATCACGAGGCGAAATTCCCCACAGTAAGTGTTGCCGTGCACGAAAGCGCTGCACACAACCCAAAAGTACTCCTCGGGGACCAAATGGTGAAACACTGAAAAGGTTTATTACTGTATATACTGTGATTGGGTCTTTGTATAAAATTAGTCCACTTTCTTTATAAAAATATGCTGTTGGCTAAATATTTGGAGCGCCCTACATTGTTTCTCCATGTTTGTTATTTAACATAAGAGTCAGCTCTAACATTAACATTATGTAGCATTAAACGAAAACTTCCAAAAATACTCAAAAAATACTTGTGAAGGAACATCTTTTTTGTGGAAGTTTAACAGCATGGTACTGCTGATATATGTTCCTCTCTTTTTAGGAACATAATTTGTTTGAGTACTTTTTTTATGTGTACAGCGCTCAATATCTTCACTTCTCTTCCTTCCATACCCTTTTTGATAGAGTAGGAGTAGTTTACATATTTGAAGAAAACTTCACAGTGAGCAAACTGAATTCCGATGCAGACCTTTAGTATGTATCTGTAATAAAATAACAAATACGATATCGTAAACATTTGGCTTGACACAATTTTTATATTAGTTTAACTAAATTTGACTTTACAAACAAGCTAAAACCTTCTTAAACCTCTTTCGTCTGACCCTCATATGGTGATACCTATCTATTTCAATTACCTGATTCCTTTAATTCAAAAGGAATTTTACCTTTGAAACAGGTGGCAACCCTCTAGTAGTTAAGAAATTTTCGAACACATTTCGATTGATGCCCACCTCTTAATAGGTCATTTAACTTAAATAAAAAATCTAATTTAATTTTTTAACAGGTGGCAACTCTTTAAAAAAAAAACACCTCTATTCTCTACAGGTCGGCTTTTAATCTGACACTTCATTTTTGAAAATAGAACGAATCGTGCGGATCTGATGGCACTGACAAAAAATGATTTTATGCATTAGCAAAAAACGAATTACTGCAAAAAGTCTAAAAATTAACAGGTTTTTACTTCTTCTTTCGAAAGCTTAAACCCCGTAGAATAATAAAAAATAACATGTTTTTACACATATTTTTTATTCATTACATTAAATTTACCATTTTTTAATTTTGATTTAAAAAAAAAATGGTTTTTCTGGAATACCGCCGGGACACCCTGTGTTTATTTTTATTCCTGTACTATCCATATGGAAATAAAAAACGTCAAACCAACATTTTAGCTCTGATCCAATACTTTTCGTGTAAAATCCTGTAAAAATGTCAAACAGCAAAATTACTCTCTGAAGTGAGAGTAAAAAGTGAGTAACAACATAAAATACGGGAACAAAAAAATAATAATTTTTCCTTTAAAACCGTCGCTTGACACTTTTCATGATTTTACCATTTCGGGTAAAATCTTGCAACTTCATTCTCTACACAACTCTTCAAAAATCGCTCTCATTTACACGATTTTGGAATTTGGAGAACGGGATCATTTTTCCTGTAACTTCCTGCAAGTTCGTGTAAAAACTTGTAACTTCATGGAGTACTGGATCAGAGCTTTTATTTCAAAGAATGTATTTTTGACATTTGTTTCCGTAAAGAGCTTGCGCATGGCTATGTTCTTATTAAAATTCTTAGTTTAAATTTTTTCAACTTTGGTGACTTCCTGGCAGCATATAACTTATTTTATAGAGAAATTTCTGCTTAATATTTTTTAGTGGATAAATTACCTTTACAAAAATACCAAACACGTTCACATTGCAGTCAACGAATTTTTCGATTTTTGCCCAAATAGGCGACTCTGTGCGGCGCTACCTTTTGATATACATATGTACCTAATAAACATGTTTGTTAAATTCCAATTTGAGATGCATTTGAGAATCAGTCCTTTTCTCAAATTGCAAACGTTAAATCTCAAATGCATCTCAAATAACCGTTGATAGCGTTCTCAAACTAAAGAGCACTTTTTTAATATGAAATTTTCCTTTATTTTCAAATTGAGAAATGTTGCTTTCTGATCTGGAGCGGAACGAAATGAAACCCAGTTACTCTCATTGAAATATTTGTATAGTGTTGCCAATGATATATGTAAGAGAGTCACAGTTTTTATAGGAAAGGAATTTCTATTTATGCAGTTTAACAGTTTATTTAATAGCTTATTTATTCAGTTAGTTTAACAAAGAAAAATACGGTTGATGTAAAAAATTAGTTGCATAGTTTATTTTGAAATTAAACAAATTGCAACAATATAGCAGACTATCGATGGACTTCTACATCTGTGCCATGTTGACACAGATGGAACGGAACGGAATGCTAACAATTTTTTTTCAAATATTTCTCAAACCGTTCTTAAATTGATAAACAATGTTTGAGAAAATTTTTAGTCTCAAACGCTTGAAAATTTTTGTTCCAGTGTTTGTTGGGTATGTACGTATAATAATATGTATGTATCCGTATCTAGGAACCAACGAATATAATTTTTTAAATACAGCCATTATTAAATTTAACATAACTTTTTAATAGAAAATTTCAGTGCTTCTTTCAAGCTGTGCTAAATATACATGCGTGCGTCTTTATGAATTCGGTGCGATGATTGCTATGTATCGGATTTGGAAAGTTTTCCTAGTGGTGTTCCTTCTGAAAACTGCAAATATTGCAACAGGTAAGTAAAATGTCATGTGCTTAGAAAATACATGTATCTCTCTTTTGTCCGAACGTTATAGCTCAAAAATATAAGAATTGGGTTTTAAAGATTTAAGATGGGATTTCTGCATTGAATAAAAATAAATAATAATTAAAAAACATAACAAGTGGAATCTTAAAATTGAATTCAGTGGATCAAACTGTCATCACCCCTGGTCACTTAATTAGTCAAAAAATTGTTGATTTCTTGTAATGTAATTTCTAAGCCGCTGTGGTGTAGTGGTAAGCAGTGCGCGCTTTCACTCATCAGCAAACCCTGGTCAAAGCAACATCGCAAAAAATATAGAAAAAGGTTTTTTCTTAACAGCGGTCGTCCCTCGATGGCAATGGCAAACCTCCGAGTGTATTTCTGGGTGGGGTGCAACAAAGGCCATACGCAATAAAGCCATATGGCAATAAAGCCATATTTTTAGGCAATAAAGCCATATGGCTTTATTTCCAATCAGAAAGAGAAATAAAGCCATACAAAAAATTTTGCAAATGAGAAATAAAGCCATATTCTGAAATGACACTCTCAAGGCGGTGTTAACGGCGAATCTGAATTTTATCTGAACATTACGTCCAAATGATGTGTTTGTTGTAATTCATTATTAAATTCGCCTTGGACACACTCTTGAAACTGATATTGAATTATTTAAATTTATACAAATTATTACTAATAAAATGAAATAAATCATTATTTAATATTTCCGGATTTATTGGATATTGAAAAATAAATATATGTACTTAGGTAAGTTTTAATTTTGCGAGTGCATAACCTGGCGGGTGCACATTTGCTGGCTCCCCGCACCGCGCCGCGTGTGAAGGGTGGAGCGCGGGGGCCGGCGCAGCGCGCGCGGCGCGTGAACGGCGGAGCGCGGCGCGGCTGGACGCGAAGGAGAGTAATTGCATGTTTAAGGTGACGTTGTAGTTCAAGGCGGTTTAGTAGTTTTGTTGCGAACTTTTTCCATTGTTCAAATAAAAGAAACATAAAAATTTGAAAGCGAAATAAAGCCATATGGCTTAATTACCAATTGTAATTGGAAATAAAGCCATATCGAATTTATGGCCTTATTACCAAAAAAATATGGCTTTATTTCCAATATGGCTTTATTGCGTATGGCCTTATTGCACCCCACCGTATTTCTGCCATGAAAAACGGCTTCTCATAAAAATACAATCGCCGTTCGGAGTCGGCGTAAAACTGTAGGTCCCTTCGCTTTGTGTGACAACACCAAGGCGCACACCACAAATCGGAGGAGAAGCTCGGCCAAGCACTAACATATGTGTAAGCGCCAATCTAAAAAAAAAAAAAAAAATTGCTAACCAAAATGAGTAAAGTTGTAAGAAAGAAATTGAAAAAAGATGAATAAAACATACCAGACAGCCATTTCTGCGTACCTACCGTTATGACGTTCTTCCAGCAAACGAGCGATATGTGCATAAATTAGAAAACTGGTATATAATGTATGTATTTACATTTATAGAAATAAGCATAATAAATGAAATGTATAACTTTTTACCCTCTTTATTAAAACTTAAAATTTAGCGTGCAGAAACATGGCACATCTTCATCTTATTTTAATACAACAAATTTTTGTGGGCAATCCAAATTTGCTTGAATAACTACCTATTGATGCTGTGACCATCCGTCCCTTATTTTAACCCCTGTCCTTTATAATTTTTATTTTTTCTAAATAAAGGACGCCTTTTGTCCATTGTTTCTTAGGCTGTCCTTTAAATGAGCCCTCCATTTTCAGAGGTCAATTTTTAAGCAGATAATCTGAAAAATAAAAATGTCCCCTATAAAATATAAGTTGTGCACAGGTTCGTGTTACACGTTCAGTTTCCAGTTGCACTGAAAAAGAACAACAAACCTCCGCTGCCTTCGCCGTGTAATAGGATTTCTGATAAACGTATTTTGGCAGCAAAGGATGTCTTTGGTAAGGATTGGTCTCATTTTTTGGAATCGGCTAAAATCTGGTTACAGCGCCGTTCTAGAAGGGGAACTTGTACAATTAAATAATATAATTATCTGGTAAACATTTGATTTAAATTACGATATGGGTAAGGTACTTATATCATACAAGTTGTATGTAAGAATTCCCAAATAATTTTGAAAAAATGTCGTTTATTTTACGTTAATTAATATGATCACCGTACCCATTGATATATATTGATTTGTATGAATGTCTGCTCGAACGTATGTATGTATGTAAGCAAATAAATTTATGAGATTTATTAAATCGATTTTATCAATTAGTCCCAAATTCAACTGGCCCGCCTGAACTTTCCAAACTTGTAAAGCAAATATTGGCAAATCCTGTTCACTTGCAGAATTCGGACGAAGAAAAGTAAATTATTCTTATTGACTACATTGCTTTAGTTGTTAATACAATACAAACTAATGGCTTGTGGTTATCCAAAGTAAACAATACAAATTGACATCGAACGCCAAATCGGCAAAAGGAGGTATACTGCGGCGACAAGCCAAATAAAGAGCTACATACATATGTATGCAATTGAAAGACTGCAGCAATGGGATATTGTAGACATGAAGTGTGAATGCAAACTATAAGTACATATATACATATGTATGTACATACATACATATATCTACATATCGTCGCCTGGGTAAAAGATTGTCGTATGTTACGCATGTATGTACGTATGACGCTTACGACAATCTTTTACCCAGGCTACGATTTGTAGATAATAATAATAATAGATTGACGCTTACACATATGTTAGTGTTTGGCCGAGCTTCTCCTCCGATTTGTGGCGTGCGCCTTGATGTTGTCACACAAAGAGGAGGGGCCTACAGTTTTACGCCGACTCCGAACGGCGATTGTATTTTTATGAGAAGCTGTTTTTCATGGCAGAAATACTCTCGGACGTCTGCCATTGCCTGCCGATGAGCGACCACTGTTAGGAAAAAACCTTTTTTCTACATTTTTTTGCGTTGTTGCTTTGACCGGGGCTTGTACCCAGGCACTGCGGAGTGGAATCGCTCACTGCTTACCACTACACCACAGTTGCCGCCATATGTAGATACCCTACGGGAAATGTATCTAACTATAAGCTAACTTTAAGTTGATGTATATTTCCTTTGAGGACAGCTAACTATATTTGTATGGCGATGGCCGCGAAATAGTCAAGGGTGGTTACCTCTGCATTTGATGTAACTAACTACTTCTGGACATAAAATATCAATAGGAGAAACAAAATTTTATTTTTTTTTACTTTTTATTTATTTATTTATTTACTTTATTTTATTACATTTCATATATGAACAAATCTAAAAAATAGGTACACTCTCCAAAAAAAATTTTAATTTTTAAATTTGTGAGCACACCTATGTTTTATATATCATTTTATTCGTATTCTCTTAATAAATCGATTAATACAAGTGTAGCTCATTTTCATCAAGTGCTTCCAAACGAGGAATAAACATGAAATAAAAAACAAAAGAATAAGCTGGGTTAAAATTAAGTTGTTCAAGTTGTAAATTTTGAGAAAAGATTTTGATAGTTGAACTCACTTAATTGGGACGTTCTAAATTCAATGGCATCCCCCGTTTTACCAGATTGGCTCCGGTTTTCGAGATAACGGTATTTGAAAATTTGATCACATTTTAACTATTTTATAAATTACTCCCTCAGTTTTGAAGTTATTTTACTAAAATTTTGCACATAACGGGTTTTTAATATTACCTTAATTATTCCTTAAAAATCTCGAAATGGGAACACTTTAACATATAGCTCCAATACAACTGATTACTCATATATGTGTTTTTGCGCTATAACTCTAACTTCATGTCTGAATAATAAATTGTATGCATTCTATATGTTAAAGTGAACCTATACTAAATTTTTACCTGATTAATTGGAGGAGTTATAACGCAAAACATCGTCACTGTGTGTGCAAAATTTTAGTAAAATATCTTCAAAACTGAGGGAGTTTTTTTTATAAAATAGTTTAAATTTAAGCAAAGTAATAATCGGACAAAACTGAGGACGCCATTAAATTTAGAAGGCTCCAATTAAGTAAGAGCAACTATCAGAACCTTTGTCGAAAAAAATTTGATTTGATACCACGCTCGAAATATTCTGACTACAAGAAGGAGCATAATTTAAAGAACTAAATTGGGGTTTTTACACACTTCTAGAGAATATTTTTATGAAGCACTTTGCAGGTATATGCAACGTTATAAGGACTAGTAGTTATAAAAATATTTAGAGCGTTTCGACGTATTTTCCAAATGTGCCTTCAATTAAGATCTTTTTGGAATAAAAATTACGCTCAAGATCGCAGAATATTTTATCTTTAAAAGTTGGTTTATTCTGAAAGCCCATCTCTTGCTAAGGTAGCAAATTATTCGTAATTGTTTTTAGAATACAATACATACTTAAAAAGTTCTTAAAATTAAATGCTTTAAAAACTCGATAAACCGAAAATTTTGAAAATTGTGAAATGTGGAGTTACAGACTTTGAGTTACTTGCCGTTTCGTGATTTTTTAATGCACACTTTTCTTAACTACAGTGAAACCCGCTTAAGTACCTAACCCGCTTAGGTAACCAACATTTTTGGGCAATGTGAATTTTTGAATGTAATCTGAAGAAAATCCCTCTCTTAAGTACCTCCCCGCTTATTTACCCAACCCGCCTAAGTACCTCAATTTTTCGTACCCCATTTACCATTTTACCCATAATTTTCCCCTTTTAAGTGCTTTTTTAAAATTCGCTTAAGTACCCGCATCGAAGTACTTAAGCGGGTTCTTTTAAGTACCCAACCCGCCTAAGCGGGTTCTTTTAAGTACCCAACCCGCCTAAGTACCTCAAAAAGCTGACATTTTTCATGAGGTACTTAAGCGGGTTTTACTGTACTACATCTGAAGTATACACATAAGTGATAAATGCCCATTAAATTTCAAATCAGAATATTGTGTGCTTCAAAAGCTCTGACATAATTAATTTTGCCCATCCTAAAAATTACATAAAAAATTCACTTGTTTTCATTATTTTTTTTAATTGAANTCCATATTGTGTATGGTTGTTTTGCAACCTGTTCCATTTAAGCTGTTTCGGATTGGAATTATTTGGAATTTTCAAAATATATCGGTTTATCGAAATTTCAAGGTTATATAAGCTTATCGNAAACACCCATAATTCAAAAGTTATGCAGCAAATTGATCCAATTTTTTTTTTGAGGCTTCAAGTATACGTCAGTGAATTATATCCACNCAAAGAATTTACATTTTTGAGTTATCGAAATTTATCGAGCCCTCGAACTTCACGGTTATCGAAATTTGTCGAGTTAACGAATTTTGTTGAGTTATCGGATTTTAGTGTTCTTGAAATTCATCGAACTATCGATATGTATCAAATCATTGAAATTTATCGTTAAACTTGAATGTATCGGGTCAATTCCAAGTCCTGCCCAAGTCCTGNACCTGTTTTTTAGATTTGCCCATATGTTTACATATTCTGCTGCAGGTGGTCCCATATTCGAACTCCGTCAGAAATACAGTAAAACCCACTTAAGTACCTCACGAAAAATTCCAGCTTTATGAGATGCTTAGGCGGGTTGGGTACTTAAAAGAAGATATGTAAATCCATGAATAAAACATGAACATTTAATTAATTTAACATTTTATTAATTTGCTTAAGCGGGTTTCACTGTGTATTATGNTAGAAAAACTGTCGAATTTCGACAGTAACTGGCACTCTAGTATATATAATATGCGAAGGCATTTTTTGTGCAGCATGAATTTTAATTAAAGCTCTTGGCCTGTAGATGTGCAAACTGGTTTAATTTTTTTCGAAAAGAGTTGCCACCTGTCAAATAATTAAACTCAAGTTATTTACTATCATTTACACTATCATTTACAAATCATTCGAGCGGTTTTCGAGCATCTTGGTACTAAAAAAAGGCGTGNATTTTGTCTCCGTTCGTTTGGCGATTCTACCGAACCGATTTCAAAACCATCAACACCATTGGAAAGGCTTTTTTCTCTAGATGAGCAGACTTTTTTTTATGGTTTCAAAATTGGTTGNAATATAGTCGTAGGTATAGTAGTTTTGTAACTAGACCAAAGATAGTCCAAAAATTTAAAGCAATGTAATGTAAAACAGGTGAATTGTACTAAAAGTGGTCCGAATGTAATGCATAAGGTCCGAGTTTTGTTCTAAAATTGGTTACAATGTCATGGAGTAGCGGACAATGGGTATAATTAACGATTTGCTGAATGTAGGCTCTTAGTCGTCGAATTTTCATGTGCGGCGTTGGCATGTAGAGTGGGTATCCGCTTCGGAAATTTGAGAACCCCGGTTCGAATCGCAGCTGGCGCAAGCTTTATTTTTGTTTTGTTTTCCCCCAAAATTAGTTACAATGTAATGCAGAAGTGGACAATTGGTCCGAGCCTAGGACATTCAATGTTAAATGTAAATAGAATTTTACATGTTCTTGGACCAAACTTTGGACTAGTTACAATCACTTGCAGTCTAGGTTGTGGTGTGCTCTAAGTCTATTCCGAGGTCCTACAGGGTATTTACATCTGTTACTCAAAAGCCGAAATACCTACACACACATGCCTTTGTCTCCTTTTCTCACTTCCAACGCATGCACGTGTTTGCAAAATGATGACGAAGTGCTTTTATGTGGAAAATCATGTATGCCCATATATTTGAATAAAATAAACATATCTAGATGATATCAACCAATACTTCCCATATACCAAACGAAAGGAAGACCCTTGAACTTTTTATTAAAGAAAAAAAACAAAATCATTCGAGCGGTTTTCGAGCATTTTGGTACTAAAAAAAATGCGTGAGTACTAGGTACTCATGAAATTTAATGTGTAAACGTATGCGTACGGCAAAGCATAAAAGTACGTTTACATATAAATATAATCTCAATCAAAGCTCGTTAGCTGTCAAATTGGTTGTGCCTGTTATTCTCACAACTCAAGATCTCTGTTATTCTCACAACTCACAACTCGTATCAATTTTGAGTAAATTAGCGTCCTTAACTTTCGAAATATGTAGTTTCAAGCATTTCTGAAATTTACCGTTATATGAAAAGCGGCCGTAATTTTAGTCCGATTTCAATTATTTTCAACGTTTTGCTTTTACGTGGCATACATATATGTGATCATAAGTGGGCGGTGCCACGCCCATTTTCCAAAATTTTATCATAAACGTATTTCTTGGTAAAGAATTGTTGCAAGCATCAATTTTGAATAAATTAGCTTTAATATTTACTGATTTATCGAAGATTTCGTATTTCTCTCTATTACCGTTATATGGGATGTGGGCGTGGTTGTTGTCCGATTTTAAAAATTTTCGGCCATTTGGTATGCTGTAGCAAGGCTAACAACTGCGCCAGGTTTGGAAGAAATTGATGCAGCGGTTACCAAGGTATGCACATGCAACCATATGTGGGCGTGGCTACGCCCATTTTCCAAAAATAATCTTATTTGTCGTCTAAAAATTATTGTAAATATCAATTTTGAGTGAATTATCTTCAGTATTTACTAAAATATCGCTGTTTTCATATTTCTGAAAATTACTGTTATATGTGAGGTAGGCGTGGTTATTGTCCGATTTTGCCAATTTTCAATACTATCCGTCCTACGCCCGAAAGAAGTGCACGTACCAAGTTTCGTTAAGATATCTCAATATTTACTCGAGTTATCGTGTGCACAGACGGATGGACAGAGGGACGGACGGACGGACAGACAGTCACCGCTTAATCGATTTCTCTTTTCATTCTGATCATTTATGTATACATTTATTTATATCTATCTCGATTCGTTTTGCCTGCTACAAACAACCGTTATGGGAACAAAGTTATAATACCCTTGTGCACAAGTGCGCTCGGGTATAAAAATACCTTTCCAAACCTCTTTTCCTTGCTAGCGTCAATTTACATTTGACATTCCTTCTCTTCTTCGCAAGTATAATCGGTAAAACTAGGTTGGACACCAAAAAGTTATCGGTTTAATCTGAGATAATTTTATAATTGGTCACGTTCATAAGACGTAGCTGTTTAGCTCATCTGCTACGAAACTGCTGGCAACTGTTGAACCCAACAATTACGTCTTAGAAACGGCTTGATGAATATGCTGCCAAATGAACAGCTGATAAATGTAAACAAATGAAATTGCAACAAATAGAGATAGTTGCGCCGATACTATTTAGCATTCAACGCTGAGCGGCCGCCGTGTTGAAAAAATCGTTCAATGTTACAATGAATTAAACAGTGTAAAATTATATAGCAAACATCTTAAAAACATATATTTAGAAACGTAGTATTATTATAAAATATTTTATTTACTTTATCACGTCAGTAATATAAAATATAATAAATTTGTTTGCAACTGCCACCTAACAAAGCGGCGTTAAATTTAATATAAGCGGCGTAAGTCTTTTCGATCAGCTGTTTAGGCTAAGCCCAACACGTTGAGTACAGGTAGCGTAAAAATATTCCGCTGGAAAAAATGGCGGAAAGTTGCCAACTGTTGGGCTGAGCGTAACAACTCAACTGTGCGTTTCTAAGACAAACAGCCAACGGTTACCCAACAGCTACGACTTATGAACGCGCCCATTGTCTACATTTTGTGTGGCTATTCTCTTTTCCTGATTACAGATTAAGGAGTTAAGCTCCAAAACGAGGATAATCTTTTTATATGTAAACCTATTATTAGGCGATTCAGTTACAAACACAGACATGTAGATTAGGTTAGAAATTAAACATTAATTTCACTTAATTTTATTCATTTTGCTGATTTCATTTTTTTATTCTTTTTCATTTTTAGTTCTTTTAATACATGAAATTATCGGTATGATTTATAAAATATGATACTTGTATATCTATACTTGTGACTCAAGGGCGTTAAAATATCTTGAAAACACCACATCACTTACTGTTTTTTAGCTTGTAGTTTCAGCGTTTATATTTGTATACATATATTCCTAAACTTAGTTCTTCTTTTCGGAATATAATGTGTGGTTCTGCTTCATCTGTCGTTGGGTTTACGTTAAAGTCATGAATACATATAACATACGATCTTTTGTTTGCAAAATGGGGAGCTAAATTCATTTGTTCGCCATTTCCTCTTACTCTCGTCTTCTCTTTGTGCAATCTTGTTTAGCTCTGATCCAGTACTCAATGAGCTTAAAGGTTTTTACACGAACTTGCAGGAAGGATCCCGTAGTCCAAAATCATGTAAATGAGAGCGATTTTTGAAGAGTTGAGTAGAGAATGAAGTTGCAAGATTTTACCCGATGCTTTTTTTGCTCCCGTACTTTTTGCTGTTACTCAATTTTTACTCTCACTTCAGAGAGTGATTTTGCTGTTTAACATTTTTACAGGATTTTACACGAAAAGTATCTATTTGATCAGGGCTATTATATCATCCATACATATCTATATATTAATACGCTAACATAAATTTTGTCTCCGTTCGTTTGGCAATTCTACCGAACCGATTTCAAAACCAAGAACACCGTTGGCATTTTTCCGTAGATGAGCAGAATTTTTATGGTTTCACAATAGGTTGAAAATTACGGCCAAAACCATTGTTTAAACATTTTCGAAATGTGTATAGATGTTGCTGCAACATGTTCAATTTGACATGTTTCGCCTGTTGTTTCACTACACATTTGAAATTAAGCTTTGAAATAAAGATAAATATGAAGATGAAGAAATAAATGATAACGATGAAGTAAAA
>NW_016157289.1:74657-81283 GCF_001687245.7 Rhagoletis zephyria
TTATCGAAATTTATCCATGCTTATTAAGTTATCGCAAGGTATCGAATTATTCAAACTGATCAATGTTTACTTAGTTGTCGAATTTTATAGACACAGAAACTTACCACTGTCCAACTGTCCAAATTTACGAATAGTTATCGAGCTATAACGTGTGGGATTAACGAAATTTGTCAAGTTAACGAAATGTATCAAGTTATCGATATTTATTGAATTATCATTATTTATAGACTTAACTAAATATATCGAGGAGTCGTAATGCATGGAGTTCTTTCAACTTAGAGAGTTATCGATAATTATTGATCTACTGAAATTGGTTGGTTCAACAAAGCAAAATTTATGGAATTTTCAAAATTTACCGATTTATCGAAATTTCAAGGTTATATAAGCTTATCGAATTATCACTGCTTATCGAATTTAATCGTCTTAACAGAGTGTAACGAGCTATCAAAATGTTTAGATAGTTTTCGAAAAATGTGGAGATGTCAAAAGTAAAAATTTATAAAGGTATCCAAAGTTTTTACATTTTTGAGTTATCTAAATTTATCGAGCCATCGAATTTCACAGTTATCGAAATTGGTCGAGTTAACGAATTTTGTTGAGTTATCGAATTTTAGTGTTCTTGAAATTCATCGAAGTATCGATATGTATCAAATCATCGAAAATTATCGATAAACTTGAATGTATCGGGTCGGTTCCAAGTCCTGCCGAAGTCCTCCAAAGACCTTCTCGGATAAAAAAAAAACATTAGTTACGTTTTAGCAAAAGAATTTCTGGTTAGTTAATTTGTACCGTATAAGTATCGCTACGGATTAAGTTAGAAAACCTCTCCAAGGCTTCTAAAACTAGAAAAACTGTCGAATTTCGACAGTAACTGGAACTCTAGTCTATATATTAATACGCTAACATAAATTTTGTCTCCGTTCGTTTGGCGATTCTACCGAACCGATTTCAAAACCAAGAACACCATTGGGCTTTTTTCTCTAGATGAGCAGAGTTTTTATGGTTTCAAAATTGGTTGAAAATTACGGCCTAAACCGTCGTTTAAACATTTCCGATTTGTGTATAGATGTTGCTGCAACATGTTCAATTTGACATGTTTCGCATGTTGTTTCACTTCACATTCGAAATTAAGCTTTGAAATATAGACAACTATGAAGATGAAGAAATAAATGCTAACGATANCGGGTCAATTCCAAGTCCTGCCGAAGTCCTGCAAAGACCTTTACAGATAAAGAAATTTTAGTTACGTTTTAGTTCCAAAGCAGAAGATTTTCCGGCTGGTTAATTTGTACCGTATAAATTTTGCACGTGTTAAGTTAGAAAACCTCTCCAAGGCTTCTAAAACTAGAAAAACTGTCGAATTTCGACAGTAACTGGCACTCTAGTGCATATTATACACATATTAATGTATGTTCATCAGTTATCAACGGTACCAGTTATTTCAATGATTTCAGTATTTTTATAAATTTTCGCCTTGTTTTTAACCGTCTTCCAAAATAGGAGGAGGTTATCAGTTCGTCGGAAAATTTTTTTTTATGTATGTTACCGCATAACTTTGGACCACGTCAACCGATTTTGATAATTCTTTTTGCATCGGAAAGGTAGTGTCTCAGAGGTGGTCCCATACTAATCTACTTTAGATCCGATAATTGGATCATATATATATATTTAAT
The DNA here is from genome assembly GCF_001687245.7 of Rhagoletis zephyria. Taxonomy (NCBI): domain Eukaryota; kingdom Metazoa; phylum Arthropoda; class Insecta; order Diptera; family Tephritidae; genus Rhagoletis; species Rhagoletis zephyria. The sequence continues at coordinate 76,331 of NW_016157289.1, forward strand.
TTTTTTTATGAAAATTTAAGTCGGTTTTGTTTTTTGCTTAAAAATTTCTCGTTTTATCAATAGGCTACTAAACCTATGCCTAAAACCATCTACGAATATCAAAACCAGTTGCAAAAAATTAGTTCATACATATGTATGTATACATATAAGGTGCAATCCCGTATTCCTCGGACTAAAACTAGTAAAACTGTCAAAAAATAAAAATTCACTCAGAGCGAGAGAGTAACATTAAAAACTACGGGATCGCTTTCAAGTAAAAAATGGTAACTTCTGTCAACTTCAACATAACCTCCAAATTTTGGTTGTAAATTTTTGCTTATTTTGTGTGTAAGCACACTCAGCTAACTCATGTAAATACCCAAAAATGCTTTCAAATTCATTAGAATCCACTTAAACAAGTAATTAAATACTTTTCAATACGAATTAGCAGAGTGCACTTTTCTTTTGTTTACAGTTTGGTTGCCAAACACACTACAGCTGATCGTTTGACAAATTCACCAGAATTTACCAGCGAAAAATCTTCGGACTAAAATTCGTAACTTCTGACAGAGAGAGGTCCTTACTTTCTGCCTCTTTTTTGTCCTCTCATCAGTCAGAGAACCGAGTACGGGATCGATTTCCAGTAAAATCTGACTGATTCTGACTGTTTCTGACCAGTCCGGACTCGTTCGGGATCGCAACTATAGGTACAAAGGCATGGCAGGATTTGCAGAATCGAAAGTAATAATCAATAGTTCTGCATTTCCTTTTACTCTGCATATGCCTAAATGTATGCAACAATTTGCAATAGCTTCTAATGAAAATAAAAATTTGGTGCTGCAATACACATGCTAAGCCCTTCGAAATTTTCTACTGGGCTATGCGTTAAAGCTTCGCAAATTTTACTCCTATCGAAACCGAAGATGTATAGACATCAAAAAAGGCGTGTGCAGCACCGTACACGTGAAAGAAGTGAAACTTCTTAAAAAAGTTATGGGTACCAGGTACTTACGAAATTTTACGTGTAAACAATGTGTACGGCATATGTGACATATGCAGTTTAGGTTAGAAATTAACCATGAGGTCATTAGGGCCGGAGTATAATGGAAGTAACTGAACGGATTGAACTGTCACTTAATTTTCTATTGTATGTTTAATAAATGCAAATGCTTATAATGCAATCAATAAATCCTTACGAATTCGCCGCGATCTGTTAACATTCGCTCCGTGCATTATAACCAAGGCACTAAGTAACGTACGCACTCTTGTTTTCAAAATGCATTTATTTAATTTGCAAGAAGACAAATACCTTTGTTCGGTATTTCGTCTTAATCGCCTTCGCAACGTTGTATTCTATCATCCAAGGCGAATTCACATATTCTTATCACGAATTCATATATTCATGTGGTAGCAAGCGTATAAAAACATAAAATCACCTACTCTCGTAGGCCAGTTCACGAAATCATGTCATGAGTTTGTGGCTTTCTTTAAAAGACACTTAGGCGAAAATTTATGAATTCGCTTGCTATCATCCTAAGCAGCGGGAGCACAAAAACTACTCTAACAAATTATACGCACAATGACAAACATGAGCCAATGTACAACAAGCACATTATTTTGACAATCAGTAAAATTCGCCTTGAAATCGGCTGCTCTGGTAAAACCACCTTATACGAATACGCCTTGATATTTATCAACGAGTAGTGTTGCTGGAGCTAAGACGAATTTATACAAGGTGGTGTTGATGTGTTTGTTATATGTACATACATTAGTGGTAATTCTCCCTTGTAAAAAATGCAAATAATCCGGGATGACTCAGGGAGCAATCGCAATGTAACTTGCGACTAATACCACTTTTGATCTCTTTATATGGAATCAACTGGGGTTCTCAGTTTTGTTGAGCGAAAACTCTCTCCCTGTGCCGATGTCGCATATGAAATTTCATTGACTAAGTGCGTACGTCATTAAATCGTTAATAGTGCCCGTGTCGACGACTAATTGATCTCCAATTATACCCGTAAGGGATGGGACAAAACCAATCGATCTCCAACAATACCCAGACTAGAGACTAGTTGCGACTAATTGATGCCCAATTGTACCCGATTGAGAGTAATCTCGGAGAATTAGAGATTAGTCGAAAAATGTTTTGCAGGGTCGCTTTGTGTACGCACACAGTTGAGTGTGAGCTTGTAAAATACGCATATTATACATTTTAAATTATTTTTAAATCTATAATTCTGATAGATATTTTAATTCTCTATCTTTTGATATTTGTTAACAACAAAAATATTGGTCAAAATAAAAAGTTAATGTCCACGCCATTGTGGAAGAATACAAGTGAGATATCTTAGGGTTGACAGATAGTTGACAGGGTGTTCAATATGGCGATGACAGTGTGAACAACATGGCAGCCAATATGGCATACAACACCGAATGGCCCGAAGTTGCAAAGCTACGACCCGAATGAAACGCTTCGTGAAAATCCAGGGTTGCGAAGTGGTATTTTGTTGGAAGATATAAAAGCCAGGATTTTGTGCAGCGCAAAATTTTAACAAAAGATGGTTTTGTGTGCTCAAGATGAACAGAAAACGGCTGCTGTGCTGTTTCGTTTTAAGATTATTTTAATCTTAACGTATCTAATTAAATATTAAAAGGAGACAAAAATAAAAGCAAAAATTTAAAATATATGTACATATCTGAAAATTTTAAATAAAATATATATTTTCACGAGAGACAAAGTAAATAAAATGGGTTAACTTTAGGGGAAATATACTTATCAGATTGGGTCAGATAGCGCTTTTACGTTATAAATAAAAATAATTCCTACTTAAATTTTGTATAATTTTGGTGACGTATTTCTAAGCTGACCCTGAGATCTGTGAAATAATACATATATATGTGCATATATTGTGTTGATTATGCTCCAAATCGCTAAATAATTCTTGCAGCAATCAGCACCATTGGAAATTTTCGGAAAGTAGAAATAAACTTAATTAAATTTATTCAATTATTAATTAAAATTGGAGACAAACGTGCAATTGGGACGATGCTTTCCGCATCCGCAAACGAAGGTTTGTTTGATGAATTAGGTTATTGGCCTGGCGTCTAATGAAGCATTATCGTCATGATTAATATTCTNTCTTGCAGCAATCAGCACCATTGGAAATTTTCGGAAAGTAGAAATAAACTTAATTAAATTTATTCAATTATTAATTAAAATTGGAGACAAACGTGCAATTGGGACGATGCTTTCCGCATCCGCAAACGAAGGTTTGTTTGATGAATTAGGTTATTGGCCTGGCGTCTAATGAAGCATTATCGTCATGATTAATATTCTATCTCCTTTTTTATTAACTAAATCGGTTTCTTAAACAAATTTCTATTCAAATAATTTTTTTTTTCGTTTTTTAATTTACTCCACCGCATGGCCGAGAAGCAATTTTGAGACAGAAAATAAGTATCTAAAATAATTCAAAAATAAGCGATTGCTTTTTCTTAAAATTTCAGACCTTTTATTTAGATTTGATTGAACAAATCGAATAAAAGGTCTGAAATTTTAAGAAAAGGCAATTGCTTATTTATTATTCCTAAGGCTCATTGTTGTGTTCTGCAGTATTTTTTGAAAGCTTTGAAAATCTTCAAAAATATGTGATACATTTTTAAAATGAAAATATTTCCACTGTCTAAATTAAAGTGAAATTAAAACAATGTATTTTTATAAAACAAATTTAATGTATAGTAACTTTTTGCGCATAGTAATTGTTACCATTTCAACAGTTAAATAAAATGTCTAATGTATGTTGTTAAGAATCAAAAGGCTCTATTACCTTGTTTATACCGACATATAAGGCGCTTTGACCGCTGTAATTCAAAACGGATGCATAAACGCGTTGAAATTGAAAAGTGTGTTGACTTCTATTTGTTTTGAATTCGGTTTTTGTTTCTCACATCAGTTAGAAAACAAGTATAAACGCATCACTCATTTGAAGTGAAGTGACAATAGGCTGGTTTTCTTCATGATAAAAACATAGTAAGGTAAAACCGTTCTCTCAATTCGTCGGCCATGATTTTTTTTTAAGTTTGCCAACATTTTAAGATTATATAAAACTGAGAGTAAAAAAAAGGAATTGTTCGAAGTTGTTGTTTGAGATTGGAAATGAGAATTTGTGTGTGAGTTTGTTTGTAAAATTTCAAAATTAAATTGCTTGCAAACGTCAAGAATTTGAAAAACTCCTCTCAGCGGTTCTACCTTCCTATTTTTGTATCATGGTTTTCTTTAAATTCGAATTATTGTTATAATAAATTACAATTATTGTTTGTTTCCATTTCGGTCAACCGCGCAAATTATTTATTAAACAAATTTCGTTTAAAAATAGCAGATTTTGTTTACTAATGAATAAGACTTTATCGAGTGCCCTATAAAGAAAGAGGTATAAATGCTGTAAAGAAAAATATGTTGAGTCCAATCGGTTTTTTGCTAATGCGGTTCTTGTGTAGGTATAAGCAAGGTATATGAAAAAAATTACTTCTCCATGAAAACATATTGTTATTTTCATATTTAAAATTAATCGGAATTTTATGGGGGTAAAAACTCGTTTTAATTGAAACTTTGCTTTTCGGCTATATTTGTTATTATTTATTGGCCCATATGTAAATATTGAATGCACTAACATATTTTAAATATTTACGGAACTACCATTTGTATGCAACCCTGCCTAACCTATATTCAAGTAGATGTATGTAATTCGAAAAATTTAAACGGATTTCTTCAAATCAACCTGAGCTGCTGACATATTGCGAATTCATTTTTAAACATTAACTACTACATTATATTAGTATTAAATACTTTCAATTAAAAACAATTATTAGAAAATAAATATGAATAGTTTTATTTTAAATATTCCAATGTATAGTTTTTGTTAATTCAGATAGTGCGGATTTAACGTATTTTATAACCGTTACATGGGGAACATA
>NW_016157289.1:81383-86459 GCF_001687245.7 Rhagoletis zephyria
CTAATGATAAAAGGATGAATTTCAAAACAGACACTGAAAACTGTGCACAAGTCTACCGCAACATAATATTAAGGCACAATAAATAAGCCTAATATTGTCTATTATTCGTTCCGCGTCCGAACTTCGTCATTGATAACATTGCAATGCTGGATGATTTGCATACATATTTATGTCGTACTGTGTGCCGTCCAATGCAATNGCGCAGCCGAATGTGTAAGTTGTGCTTATCTACAGTATGTTGATAGTCTTTTATGCAATTTTTGTAATTAAGATATTTATTGCAGTCCTGATGATGACTTCAGACTGAAATCGAAATATAGACGATTTAAAAACAACAAAAACAGATTGTTTTATTTCAACCCGGCCTTCAGCTCAAAAAAAAATATCAACAGAATTTTCAATTAACGGCCAAATATAAATAAACAATGTCCTTAAATTCCGAAATATTTCCGAAGTTTCAAGCATTTCTGATAGTTACCGTTATATGAAAAGCGACCGTAATTTGAGTCCGATTTCAACAATTTTCAACGTTTTGGTTTTATGTAGCAAGCACAATTACCATATAGTACAGTTTGGTAAAAATTGTTAGAACGGTTACCGAGATACATGTATGTGATCATAAGTGGGCGGTGCCACGCCCATTTTCCAAAATTTTATCATAAACGTATTTCTTGGTAAAGAATTGTTGCAAGCATCAATTATGAATAAATTAACCTTAATATTTACTGGGGCGGGTTTCCGTAATTCGATAGTCGACACTCGTCGGCTCGATACTTCAATTCGATATCGAACGCTTGGCGAGACCATTTTGGTTTCCGTATTTCGATATGACCACTCTCGTTTTCATATTGTAGGAAGCGTTTCGAAAGTGTTTTGTAGCTGTCAAAACCTGTGTGAAATAAATAAATATAAATGGTAATTTGAATGAAAACAATGTACAATTGGCGTTATTTTTTGATTTTGGACGGTTTTGGAGAGGAAAACTCTTTAATTAATAGAAGAAGGATCCGAGATGCATCTAATCCCATGGAATTGCCTGAAAAGTGGTAAGTTTAATTAATATTGTAAAAACTAAGGAGCATTCAATTTCTTTTCAATTTATTTCCATTTCTAAGCTTCCAAACAAAATATCGGCTGACCAAAGAAGTATTTATGTACGTTCTCAACGAAATAAAATTAAGGAAAGGCATGAGGACTACATATATTCCTCCAATCATGAGACTATCAGCAACACTGGAAATTTTAGCAGGTGGCGGGTACCAGTGGCAAACGGGAGGCGCACACACAGCACCCATGGGACCAAGCACTCTGTCGAAGATCTTTCGCGACACGTTGTCATCCATGGAAGACCATTTATGTAGCCAATGGATAGTTTATGAAAAAGACTTCCAGCCGTGTAAGGAGTGGTTCAATCAAAAATACAATTTTCCTGGGGGTAAATTCGTCGAATCAATAACTAGCTTTCTAATCTTTCTAATTTTAATCCACTGCAGTTGTCGGTGCCGTCGATGGTACGCATTTGCAGTTGCTAAAACCTGTGGAAAACGAACACATATATTTTAATAGAAAAGGCAAACATAGCATTAATGCAATGATAGTAAGTATATATATACTTTATGTATGAAATTTCCTTGGAATTGTTTATGAATTATCGTATTGGACAATCTTTAATGTAGATCTGCGACCATAAATTAATTATAAGAGCTATATGCCCAAAATTTGGGGGGGCTGCACACGACTCGTTTGTGTGGAAGGCCTCCAATGAGAGAATGGTAATGGAGCGACGATACAACAGCGGAGATACAAATTCTTGGCTATTAGGTAAAGTCGGTGAACATTTAAAATATATTCAATAGAAAAAAACATATATTAACTCGAAAATATATCTTAAGGCGATTCTGGATACCCTCTTGAACCTTGGCTAATGACCCCATACCGATTACGAGAAAATGAAACTGACGCAAGTAAATGTATCTACAATGATATACATAGCAAAGCAAGGAGCGTTGTTGAAAGAAGCATTGGGGTTTATAAAGGTTAGTATATTGCAAAATTCAGTGCTTTTTATATTAGTTTTATTCACATCGTCTACTTCAGGGCGCTGGAGGATATTATCTGACGACAGAAAGCCAAGGTATAACCCAACATTGGTTGCCAAAATTGCAAACGTGTGTGCAGCTCTGCATAATGTGTGCATCAGCCGCAATGTTCAGTTTGAAAGCAATAACGAAGCTGCAACTTCACGACAAGAAAGAGGGGTAGATACCACTCCACCAGAAATAGTTAACCGAGAAGCTGAAAGAATAAGAAATCGAATAAAAGAACATTTTTCCCAAACCGCAATGTAAAAATTATATTTGTATTGATTGTTAATAAATAAATAACATAAAACATAAACATTGTACTTCACATAAGTTATAAATTCATTTATCACTTGTTTCGCGTTTCAGCAAAGCGATTTTTACTTAACTATCTCTAAATTTAATTGTAGTGCTTGAAATTTTATTTTTCAACTCAATCTTATTGTTCTCTTTTAAAAGCATTGCATTTCATTGTACTTTACATAAGTTATAAGTTATCATTTGTTTCTCGTTTTAGCGCTTCGATTTCACACGTAACTTTCTCTAAATTTAATTGTAATACTTGCAATTTCATTTTTTTGTACTGAATTTCAGATGCAACTTGCTTTTCCATTAAATGCAGCTTCTTTTCTTCAATTTCATTTTTCTCCTTTAAAAGCTTTAATATTTCAGTTTGAAATTTGTCTTGGTTTTCTATTTCTTGTTCTATGATTCTTATCTTTGGATCTACACATCTCTTTTTAGTCGTTTGTGGTACTATAGGCGTTTGTTTTAGTTTAGACGTTTGTGGTGCTTTAGGTGATGGTGGTGCCTCGCTGTCGCTTGCCGTGTCGGCCCTTCTTTTTCCTCTTGGTGTATTAGTCTCACCTGCCCCTTCATTTTCATTATTACTCGAGGATTCGCTTAACATTTCTCTTAAAGAGTCACTAACGAAAGCTTCGTCCGGTTCCGGGGCAGCAGTAGAAGAGCAAGGCTCGTCTGTTTTGGTACCATATGACGCCACGCCCGGAATGCCCATTACTTGTGCGTTTATATTTGCTGCAGCAATTACACGTTCCTCCAAATTACTTAATTTAACGGAATCATATGGCCCACCACCCGTTTTTTTTAAACTATTCATTCGGGCGCTTAACTTGCGCTTTGCATTATATTTGTAGTCAGTCCATACCTAGAAATATTGCATGAATTTAATGTTACAACTAAAATCATTTGCTAAGTATTTCTATTTACTTTCTGCCATCCCTTCGTTGATTTCATCGGAGGCCCGTTGCTATTTAACATTTCCGTTAATTTGCTCCATAACTTCTTTTTCTTCTCGCGCCCATTGCTAACACATTGCAAACTATTTTTGGCTAAAGCGTCGTGCTGCTCCATAAATTCTATCATAAGCTTAAGTTGAGCAGCGTTCGTTTGTTGACTCCCAAATAAATAAAAAACGTTTAAAATCACAGAAAAATTAAAAATTTTAACTTACATTTTGGTTGAGGTTGACAGCTGCGAAAGGCAAAACGAGAGCAAAAGTGGTGTCGAACAGTTTCTATCGAATGGTCGATACAGCACGACGACATTTATCGTTAGGGAAAGCAAAAACGATACTTCGATACACGTTTTTGCTCGATATCGAATTACAGAAAGCCACCCCTGATTTATCGAAGATTTCTCTAAATTACCTTTATATGGGATGTGGACGCGGTTATTGTCCGATTTTGAAAATTTTTGGCCAGTTTGCATACTGTACCAAGGCCAATAACTGTGCCAAGTTTGGAAGAAATTGGTGTAGCGGTTACCATAACCATAAGTGGGCGTGGCTACGCCCATTTTCCAAAGATTTATAATATTCTTATTTTTCGTCTTAAAATTATTGTAAATATCAATTTCGAGTGAATTAAATTCAGTAGTTACTAAAATATCGCAGTTTTCGTATTTCTGAAAATTACCGTTATATGGGAGGTAGGCGTGGTACAGTATATTTTGCTTAGCTGCCCATCCTTCTTTGCACGAAAAACTTGTGCGCTTAACCGAAAAAAGCACTTAAGCGAATTTTCTTTACTACTTCAATGAAGAAGGTATCCGGATCCCTATGAAACCAAATAATGGAGGAGCATATACCACGTAGAAATTACTGCAAGAGAAATTTTTTCCGAATGGTATCTAATTATCTATATAGCTACATAAAATAATTGCCGTTCTCGTTGTTCTGCAAGATGAGCAAAATAAATAATAGCTTGTAAAATTAGGGTAAGGTTAGGGAGCCAGTGCAGGTAAACGTAATACTTTCTTCGATAATTGATAATAGTTGCAAATTTTTAAGGCAGGTATCGCTAATCTGCAGGTATGTTGAATGCAGGTATCGGAGCAGTTTCCTTATAAATGTTAAAAATAATGCACAATTGTGCACAAGTGCGCTCGGGTATAAAAATATGGTCCAATTAACATTGCGATGTCCTAAGGCAGGACCATATACTCCATCCCTGCAATACATCAGAGTAGCACAAATCTACTCCAACATATTAACAATGGCATTGTTGTTATATTTTTTCGTTTGTACACGCTTTTGTTCTTCACTTCACAGATGCTTTTTCGAAATTAATAAAAACCAAAAACAAAAATTAACAAGTAAGAAAGTCTAAGTTCGGGCGGAGCCGAACATTCAATACCCGGCGCAAGTATTAAATATATGTTTTTTCACTTTTCCGAAACAGCGTTGCCATTTTAGCCGTTTTCCGGCTAGATTAGCCGGTTTTGACAGCAACTAGCCGGAGAAAATTCGATCTAGCCGGCAGCCGATTTGTTAGCCGGTTTGTAAAAAAAGTTAGCCGTTTTTAGCCGATTTTACTATTTGCCTAATTTTCAGGTGCAAAAAGTAAACAAGTTGTTCGAAAGCAATAATGCAAATTATGCTGGGTTGTATGTTGGTTATGTCTTATGACAAGCTTCCGTTGACACATTATTGGTCAAACCATCCTTCTAACGGGTGATTTTTTAAGAGCTTGAT
>NW_016157289.1:86484-110637 GCF_001687245.7 Rhagoletis zephyria
CGAATCAATAACTAGCTTTCTAATCTTTCTAATTGTAATCCACTGCAGTTGTCGGTGCCGTCGATGGTACGCATTTGCAGTTGCTAAAACCTGTGGAAAACGAACACATATATTTTAATAGAAAAGGCAAACATAGCATTAATGCAATGCTAGTAAGTATATATATACTTTATGTATGAAATTTCCTTGAAATTGTTTATGAATTATCGTATTGGACAATCTTTAATGTAGATCTGCGACCATAAATTAATTATAAGAGCTATATGCCCAAAATTTGGGGGGGGGGGGCTGCACACGACTCGTTTGTGTGGAAGGCCTCCAATGAGAGAATGGTAATGGAGCGACGATACAACAGCGGAGATATAAATTCTTGGCTATTAGGTAAAGTCGGTGAACATTTAAAATATATTCAATAGAAAAAAACATATATTAGCTCGAAAATATATCTTAAGGCGATTCTGGATACCCTCTTGAACCTTGGCTAATGACCCCATACCGACTACGAGAAAATGAAACTGACGCAAGTAAATGTATCTACAATGATATACATAGCAAAGCAAGGAGTGTTGTTGAAAGAAGCTTGGGGTTTATAAAGGTTAGCATATTGCAAAATTCAGTGCTTTTTATATTAGTTTTATTCACATCATCTACTTCAGGGCGCTGGAGGATATTATCTGACGACAGAAAGCCAAGGTATAACCCAACATTGGTTGCCAAAATTGCAAACGTGTGTGCAGCTCTGCATAATGTGTGCATCAGCCGCAATGTTCAGTTTGAAAGCAATAACGAAGCTGCAACTTCACGACAAGAAAGAGGGGTAGATACCACTCCACCAGAAATAGTTAACCGAGAAGCTGAAAGAATAAAAAATCGAATAAAAGAACATTTTTCCCAAACCGCAATGTAAAAATTATATTTGTATTGATTGTTAATAAATAAATAACATAAAACATAAACATTGTACTTCACATAAGTTATAAATTCATTTATCACTTGTTTCGCGTTTCAGCAAAGCGATTTTTACTTAACTATCTCTAAATTTAATTGTAGTGCTTGAAATTTTATTTTTCAACTCAATCTTATTGTTCTCTTTTAAAAGCATTGCATTTCATTGTACTTTACATAAGTTATAAGTTATCATTTGTTTCTCGTTTTAGCGCTTCGATTTCACACGTAACTTTCTCTAAATTTAATTGTAATACTTGCAATTTCATTTTTTTGTACTGAATTTCAGATGCAACTTGCTTTTCCATTAAATGCAGCTTATTTTCTTCAATTTCATTTTTCTCCTTTAAAAGCTTTAATATTTCAGTTTGAAATTTGTCTTGGTTTTCTATTTCTGGTTCTATAATTCTTATCTTTGGATCTACACATCTCTTTTTAGGCGTTTGTGGTACTATAGGCGTTTGTTTTAGTTTAGACGTTTGTGGTGCTTTAGGTGATGGTGGTGCCTCGCTGTCGCTTGCCGTGTCGGCCCTTCTTTTTCCTCTTGGTGTATTAGTCTCACCTGCCCCTTCATTTTCATTATTACTCGAGGATTCGCTTAACATTTCTCTTAAAGAGTCACTAACGAAAGCTTCGTCCGGTTCCGGGGCAGCAGTAGAATAGCAAGGCTCGTCTGTTTTGGTACCATATGACGCCACGCCCGGAATGCCCATTACTTGTGCGTTTATATCTGCTGCAGCAATTACACGTTCCTCCAAATTACTTAATTTAACGGCATCATATGGCCCACCACCCGTTTTTTTAAACTATTCATTCGGGCGCTTAACTTGCGCTTTGCAATATATTTGTAGTCAGTCCATACCTAGAAATATTGCATGAATTTAATGTTACAACTAAAATCATTTGCTAAGTATTTCTATTTACTTTCTGCCATCCCTTCGTTGATTTCATCGGAGGCCCGTTGCTATTTAACATTTCCGTTAATTTGCTCCATAACTTCTTTTTCTTCTCGCGCCCATTGCTAACACATTGCAAACTATTTTTGGCTAAAGCGTCGTGCTGCTCCATAAATTCTATCATAAGCTTAAGTTGAGCAGCGTTCGTTTGTTGACTCCCAAATAAATAAAAAACGTTTAAAATCACAGAAAAATTAAAAATTTTAACTTACATTTTGGTTGAGGTTGACAGCTGCGAAAGGCAAAACGAGAGCAAAAGTGGTGTCGAACAGTTTCTATCGAATGGTCGATACAGCACGACGACATTTATCGTTAGGGAAAGCAAAAACGATACTTCGATACACGTTTTTGCTCGATATCGAATTACAGAAAGCCACCCCTGATTTATCGAAGATTTCTCTAAATTACCTTTATATGGGATGTGGACGCGGTTATTGTCCGATTTTGAAAATTTTTGGCCAGTTTGCATACTGTACCAAGGCCAATAACTGTGCCAAGTTTGGAAGAAATTGGTGTAGCGGTTACCATAACCATAAGTGGGCGTGGCTACGCCCATTTTCCAAAGATTTATAATATTCTTATTTTTCGTCTTAAAATTATTGTAAATATCAATTTCGAGTGAATTAACTTCAGTAGTTACTAAAATATCGCAGTTTTCGTATTTCTGAAAATTACCGTTATATGGGAGGTAGGCGTGGTACAGTATATTTTGCTTAGCTGCCCATCCTTCTTTGCACGAAAAACTTGTGCGCTTAACCGAAAAAAGCACTTAAGCGAATTTTCTTTACTACTTCAATGAAGAAGGTATCCGGATCCCTATGAAACCAAATAATGGAGGAGCATATACCACGTAGAAATTACTGCAAGAGAAATTTTTTCCGAATGGTATCTAATTATCTATATAGCTACATAAAATAATTGCCGTTCTCGTTGTTCTGCGAGATGAGCAAAATAAATAATAGCTTGTAAAATTAGGGTAAGGGTAGGGAGCCAGTGCAGGTAAACGTAATACTTTCTTCGATAATTGATAATAGTTGCAAATTTTTAAGGCAGGTATCGCTAATCTGCAGGTATGTTGAATGCAGGTATCGGAGCAGTTTCCTTATAAATGTTAAAAATAATGCACAATTGTACACAAGTGCGCTCGGGTATAAAAATATGGTCCAATTAACATTGCGATGTCCTAAGGCAGGACCATATACTCCATCCCTGCAATACATCAGAGTAGCACAAATCTACTCCAACATATTAACAATGGCATTGTTGTTATATTTTGTACTCGCTTTTGTTCTTCACTTCACAGATGCTTTTTCGAAATTAATAAAAACCAAAAACAAAAATTAACAAGTAAGAAAGTCTAAGTTCGGGCGGAGCCGAACATTCAATACCCGGCGCAAGTATTAAATATATGTTTTTCACCTTTCCGAAACAGCGTTGCCATTTTAGCCGTTTTCCGGCTAGATTAGCCGGTTTTGACAGCAACTAGCCGGAGAAAATTCGATCTAGCCGGCAGCCGATTTGTTAGCCGGTTTGTAAAAAAAGTTAGCCGTTTTTAGCCGATTTTACTATTTGCCTAATTTTCAGGTGCAAAAAGTAAACAAGTTGTTCGAAAGCAATAATGCAAATTATGCTGGGTTGTATGTTGGTTATGTCTTATGACAAGCTTCCGTTGACACATTATTGGTCAAACCATCCTTCTATGAGTAACACTACTGTCAAGACTGCAATATCTCGCGACCGATATAAATTTTTGGCATCAAAATTATATTTTGCATCTCCTCAGAAACCAACTGATTGCAGTAAAACTTATTACATCGACGATGTTGTGGAGTATTTGAAAGGTACATTTCAAAAATACCGGCAGGATAGTATTAGACAGAGTATAGATGAATCAATGACGATGTTTAAGGGAAGACCATCCTTAAAACAATACATGCCCCTTAAGCCACTACAACGTGGAATAAAAATGTGGCTGCGATTCGACTCTGAGACAGGGTACACATATGATTTCAATATATACAACAGAAGGGAACAAAATCAATGCGATGGAACTTTAGGCGGTTAAAGCCTTAGTTAGTTCAATTAAATAACGTGATGTGACGCTATGTTTCGATAGATTCTTTACTACTGTAAATCCACTTGAGACCCTAGAGTTCTTAGCCTTAGGAACATGCATAAAAAATTGGAAAAAATCTATCACACATAAACGAGAAATTGGATAGAGGCGAGTCTTCGTTCAGGGTCAGCTCATCTGGCCTTTTTTGCGTTAAATTGCAGGATACAAAGGAAGTTTTAGTACTTGGTAATTGTCATAAGCCGACAGTGAAAACAGTCAGTAAAACATTAAAAGATGAGCGAAAAATAACTGTACCATGTCCATACTCTATAAAATTTTACAGAGAAGCAATGGGTGGAGTAGATTGCGCCGATCAAATGGCAGACATTTATGACTACCGGCTTAAAATGTTTTCTGCTGTGAATGGCTAATTTATTGCGACGAAGAGACAAAACTCCCTTTATTGAGTTCATAGTCTCAAGTAGCACAAAATTCAAAAATACACCAATGTATTTTGTGTATTTTTTGCATCGGCGTGATATACATTTTCAATATAAAATATATGCCATTTCTAAGCGCAGTTTTTGAACAGTTTATTTCGATTCAGTGTAAAGGTTATACCGCTTTTTCGTGCATTATTTACACCTACCGTAAATTTTTTTTACTGATTTTCGGCCTATACATTATGCCAGTGGTATAAAAGTTTTCTTGTTTCTAGAACATAATATAAACTCCGTTGGTGTAAAATACATTAGTATTGGCTCAAATCATACACCATAATGGTCAAGAATTTATATCATATTCTAGCATAAATATATTTTCATGAGTGTGAAGAGTACAAAAGGATTCGAGGAATAAAATTTACTACTAATCAAATTTAAAATTAACTCAGACATAAAATTTACACCGAAGCTCTTATTTAATCTGCATGGAATTCTTTTTATAAATCTCAGCATTCCTCTTCGTAATATGCAGGCAAGAAAATCGCGAATATATATGAATGTGAGTTCATAATTTAAAAACGAGGTACATTCTGTCGAGTAAATTTCGGTACTGCCCCCTCTAAAACTCGAGCGCCTCAAAATTTATAAGCATCTGAAGATTTTTAAATAAATCTGGAAAAACTTATATATTGAAAGCAACGATTTTTTCGCCATTATTAAATTTTTAAGAGATGCGCTGTTTAAAAAAAGGGTCGACAATACACATTAAGTGGCATAGTTGAGCCAATGTACATAACGAAATTGTTAAATTAGTTAAGTAATAGTCATACAGCTTTAATATGGCGTCCAGCTCAGTTTCAGTATTAGGCTAAGTTTACAACCTAGCGTATTAGCGTAGTGAGAATACATAAAAATCGCTTCTAACCAACATTTACACAGTCTTTCGTGTTTATCGCTGTGCAAGAAAATAAAAATTATGCAATCTGTTAAAAAAATCTTTTTCACATACTTAAAGCCCAAATAAAAAAAATATACATATGTACATATTTATTTAATAAATTAAACATCTCTTCTACAGCTATTATATACAATACAATATGCTTAATTTTCGGTATAAATTGTCAAAGGGTTGTAGAAACAAATAAAAATATATTACGGGAAATCCCTAGCAATGTATCACACGTTTTGTTACTTTCCCAACAACAAAATATGTGCCAGATTGCTACGTAGCAAATTTAAATCTAAAATGCTACTCATCGTAAATTCCCTTGTTATAAAAAATTAGTCGTGTATAATTTTGCTACAATTTAAACACTAGCTACTTTTTAATCGCCAGCGATTATGAAGAATTGCATCGCGTAACGCTATAACTCTAGGTTGTGAACTTACACTGATTCTTGAGTTTGGTACAAAAATATTTACCAAGCCAAGAACGGTGTATTTATTTTGCCCTAGACACAATTAAATTTGAGAATTTGGTATAAAAAATGTTTCTTGTCAAATGAACTCAGTTGACAGAAGTTTAAGCGCCTACCACACGTCCATTATTCGAACGCAAACGCGAACGTATACATTTCAACATGTTTTGTTAACGTTCGCGTACGAAAAGAAGAAAACAAATCAGCGTTCGTCTATGTTATGTAGAAAAAATTCTCGCTGTTGTTCGTACTCGTATGTACTATGCAACTTATAGCTGCATTTGTGAAGGCACGATGTTGAATCATTAGCACCCAAGCTAGAGCTGGGATACCATCGATAGTACCGCCACTCGATAGTTTTCGAAACGATAGTAGGAAACATCGATAGTATCGATAGTACTATCGTCGCGAGAGGTATTGAATTTAAATGCTAAATTGCTTGAAAACTAAAAAATTAAATTTTAAATTAAAGAGATTATATAAGTTTGTTTAAATTTGAGTGCATCAAAAATAACTTATAATAATAAAATAAACTTATTAATTTATGCGTCTGAATTATATATACATATGTTTGTCCCTTTTGAAGTGCAAAGGAGTGACATTGGCTATAATAATACATTTCTAATACTACAAAACAAACAAAACAAAAGATATTCGTTTAAATGGACAACTCATACTTACAAAAGTTCAACTGAGATCAAATACGGAGGCGCATATCAAAATCCGGACAAAGGAAATTATTAACATTTTACCATATTGTGGCGAATAATGCGGCAACACAAAGCGAACAACGAGAAATAGGCAGAATGTTCGAGGAATGACGTAGAATGTTCCACAAAGAGAAACGTCAGTTGGATGAACACTGCGAACAGCGAGAGAAAGTGAATGAGTGATGAACTTCGGAACGTTCGAGAGTCGCCATGAGTGCGAGCGTAGGTATATACGACACAGCGGACAGCGGAGTAGGGGAGTCACAAGTCAGCAAGCTACAAGTAAAGTGAGTTTCAAATAAGCAAGCTATAAGTTTAATTGTGGTAACAAGTTTGGTAAAGCGTTGTAATTTCTTTATGGAGTATTGCAAAGTTTTTTTACGGTATTAGCGAGTATTGTAAATTGTTTGTTGTACAATAAAATTAATTGTACTACAATTTGGTCATCGTGAGCATTTATTTAACAATCCAGCGATACGAGCCGGAGGATATTTGAGAAATCCCTCAAGGTTTCGAGGATAATCGTAACAATATTATAAGAAAACGAATAAAGTACTGGTCAAAATAATAGCACCACAACATTTTTAGCAGTTTTGACTATTTTTGGTTTGTTAAGTGTCTACTAATTTTTTATAAAAGTTGTACAAAACATAAAAAACTACAAAATCATTAAAATTTCAAGCTGTTTAATTCGAATTTCTATAAAAAATTTTGTGCAAGTGGTTTTATAGCTTATTAAATTTTACTATAACTCAGTGTAAGCTTAGTTGCTAAAAATTCCAATAACTAAAATTTTTTTTTGCCGACTGTATTGTGAATTTTCTTGGATAAAAAAGATTAATGTAATGTCAAGAGATGTAAAGAGAGAAGTTCCGCTAAAACCCACATCGATAGTTCTCAAAAATTATCGATAGTGGCGACAGTTGTCAACTATCGATATTACTATCGATAGTATCCCAGCTCTAACCCAAACAGGTGTATTAAACATACCAACCAGTGTTACCACTCGACAATATTTTTAGGAACAAAAAATCCTACCAAATCAGTTTCCAAACTACCATTTTTTTTAATCATTAGATACTGATATTTTATTTCCCTTATGATTTTACTTTATGTAAAAGTATGAATCTTAGAGATTAATTCAATTTATATCCATTATTTTATGTCTAAAATGTAAAAAAATACAATCGATATAAATATTTTATATTTGGTAACAAAAAAAGTATTACTGTGCTCGCGCAATTTTATTTTTATTTATTTGTTTTCATTTAACCATGATGCAATAAAATTACGGAATGTCAGCAACATATTCTTAATATTTCGGTACGAGTTTTATACCATGTTCTGACCGACAACGAAAACACTTTGAAAACGAGTTTTGGAATTGTGGGCTGAAGGCTGTTCACACCGGCTGTTAGTGTTTTCGTTGACATTTCTTACATCCTCTGATTGCAGTTTTGCTACACAAAAACAAAACCAAAATACTTTTCCCACATTTTCTTTTCATTAGCAACCTCTTACTTTCATTCTTATTTTACTTTGGCCAGCCAATTAACAATAAATACGAAATAGCGTATTAAAGATGATAAAATATGACTTCCACTTCGATAAATAATCGAAAAAATCGAGTGAAGACACCGATTGGAATGAGTGGAACGTGAGTTTTCAAGTAGTTTTCAGCGAAAACTGGTTTTTGTTTGACAGATTTTACATTAACGAAAACACATGTTTTAGGTCGAAAACCAGTTTTAGCATGTTTTCGATGTCGGTCAGAACATGGTATTAGGCCATTTTAGTACACTTTCAGTATGCTTTTCTACTTTCATATCACCATTGTATTACCGCCATTCGACAAAATTTATTTAAAATTTTTACAAATGTTCTAATAAACGAATACTATGCAACAACAGTTCAATGAATTTTTGACATTTCGAATAGGATTTATTTTCTATTATAACTTCAAAATTTCCATAGGATTGCAAAACATCTATAAAATTTGGAATCGGAAATCCAAATCGATGAGAAATCAATTTCGAACGAAACCAGAACAGCCGTGAATTTTTTGCCCAACGAAGCAAAATGAAACTACCACTTTATCAAAACGGCAACAATGATAGCAGCTCTACTTGTGGTATGTATAATCAAATAAAACAGCTCTTTGAGGTAAAATTTTCGAGTGACGAAAGCTGAACTAGAAACACAAAATTTATGATATCAATTTCGTGACGAAAATTCTACGCATTTTTTAACTGCCTTTGAAACGTACGGAAAATCTTTTTTTATTTATTCGGAACGTTGCAAAAGTTCTGTTGTTTATTTTGTGTTTCAAGCAGTAAACGGAATGTTATGGGGTGCACTCTACAATAATTTGAGTTATGATTTTTTTTTACACCGAAGTTCAGTAAAATTGACAAATTTTTTAAACTTTTTTAGAATTTTTTTGAATATGCAGTTTTATAGGAAATTAAATTTTAGTATAATAAAGTGGAAGTTTTAAGCAATTGCAAAACTTCCGTAAATTTTTTTTTAAATTTTCTTTGAAAACGGTTTTAGGCATTTTCATCGATAAGAAAAAAGTGCAAGAAGCCGTGAGCATAAACAATATTAAAAATCAACGCAATTTTGCAGTAGCTTAACGCTTGCACTTTATTATACTCAAATTTAATGGGCTACAAAATTGGGTACTCAAAAAAATTCTAAACAAAATTTTATTTTTTTTTTAAATTTGTAATGTACTCAACTTCGGTGTAAAAAAAAATCATAACTCAAGTTATTTTAGAGTGCACCCCATAACATTATACCTAAATATTGCGCAATACTCAGAGCTACCATTGTGATTTTTCCAAATTTTTTTTGAGATAGCATATTCTCAAAAATTAATTTTTTTTTATCAAAAAATTGTAATTTACTCAACTTCGGTGTAAAAAAAAATCATAACTCAAGTTATTTTAGAGTGCACCACATAACATTATACTTAAATATTGCGCAATACTCAGAGCTACCATTGTGATTTTTCCAAATTTTTTTTGAGATAGCATATTTTCAAAAATTAATTTTTTTTTATCAAAAAATTGGTATGTGGAAAATTTTTCAAGAAAAGAATTTAAAAATAATTTTCTTCGTAGGGGATTTTGATGTGTGCATGTGTGATTTTATCGATAAAAACGTTTTAATTGCGTATGCATGTTCACTTTGAGCAAATTGTGAGCACTGGTTGGGGAAATCTTCGGTAGATTGGGCAAATCGCTAATTGGGCCCCAATTGGGTCAAAATTAGAGCCCAATTGGGAAAAACTTTTGGCTCTAATCGGGCAACCTCAAAAAATTTCCAGCAAGGAAATTTTGTCATAATGGGCAACAATTTTTGTGCCCTCAACTGGCACGAAAATCTGCTAGCATCATATAAGTGCATTTTCAGCAACAAAATCATAACTCGAAAATGACGAATTTTAGCATATTGCTACTCGTACTGAAAATATGGACAAAAATGTTTGAGAG
This sequence comes from Rhagoletis zephyria, assembly GCF_001687245.7. Classification (NCBI taxonomy): domain Eukaryota; kingdom Metazoa; phylum Arthropoda; class Insecta; order Diptera; family Tephritidae; genus Rhagoletis; species Rhagoletis zephyria. The sequence goes on from NW_016157289.1 coordinate 96,510, forward strand.
AAAAAAAAGATGTGGCAATTTAAAAAAAATCAATTTGAAAAAAACATTTTTTTTTTGTTATAAACAATAATTAATTATTAGTAAACAATTACTGATGTTTAGTTCACTAGATCGATTCAGTAGATCAATATCTGCAATTTAAAAAAAATCGTTAAAATCCTTGTTTTTTTGCGGCAGTTATAAACGATTTCATCAAAAGTTGCTATTAAGAGAGGAGAAAAGAAGCGTTCGTACTCAAAAAGAAAAAAAATCATTATTCGAAAAATTCGCATTTCTGAGCAAAAAGAAAAAATACGTGTCTCCTTAATTTGTTCAAGGAACAATCCCTGTGAGTTTTATCGCAAACTTAAATTCACTTTCCCCCGGCCTGGGTGATTTGAGATGGAATGAGCCTTGTACATTTTGAGTTTTTAGGCGATGTCTTATAAAATATCAATAATTTATTCCCCCCAAAAGTAGCCTATGCCAGGATAGGTCCTTTTCCCTTTAAATCAACATTTCATTGGATTCCCAAACAATATTTTAAGGTTTAACTAGCCAAATATGTAGTTCAAGATGCCCCTATAATAGAGTCTTAATAAAAATATAAAACAATTTCAAAGGAAACTGATTATTTCTTAATTCAAAGTCAAACCATCTAAAGTGACTTAAGCTACTTTAATTGAACGGCACAGACATAATGACGAAAGTTTAGTGTGTCGAATCGGTATCGGGTACCGAAATTTTTTTCAAGTATTGGGTACCGACAATTCACCACATCACTACTCAGAATGTCGCCTGAATAATTGTAATTACATTTGTTAACGTGGAGCTATTTGTGAACCAAATGAAAAAAGTGGTGCATTTTAGGGGCTGGTGTAGTTTTCGCACTAATCTCAATGAATAAATAGTACCAAAACGTTAAAGGTAGAATTTTGATTTGAATGAAATACTGGTTGAATAACAAATACACCAAAATGTTCTTTTTTTATTCAATCTAATCAGATTTGTACCAAAATCCATAAATTTACACCAATTTATACACCAGTGTGCTACTTGAGAGTAACACTAGCCGAGTCATTAATATCTGCAGGTATTAAAACTGCAACCGTACGCAGATCCCAATCAGCAGGCCGTTTATCGCAACGACAGAGGGAACTGGGCAACGTCTCTTTGCATTTACCAATTGAAACTCGAAGACGTTACGCAAAATGTGCCCAGGACAAAACACAAACCAGAACAAAGCAAATTTGCCAGCAATGTAATATACCACTGTGCGGGATGTGCTTCGCCAAATATCACACTAAAAAATAAATTAAATTCATAAATATTTTTCAAAACTTAAGAATTTTATATTTATTTGAAAACGTTTTTCCTGGAAATGAATATTGTTTTTTGCAAACCTTTTTTTTATTCCAATAAATGATAAAAAAATTTATATGAAAACTTTTTATTGTTATTTGTAAATTAAGGACTGTTGGTACACATGCTGTACCACACAATAGTACTGATGGTACAATGTTGTACCAGCCCCCCCACAGCCCCCCATGATAAAAATTAAAAATATTTGAATGCAAATCATCTAATTACACTGTGAGACAAATGGTAGGGGTCAGTGATCAGGAAGGGTTCAAACTACCGGGGAAAGTTATATCGGTAAAAAAGAAGTTATACGTGTCCCGGCGTTTCGCTGGGTCACGTCTAGGAATCGAGATATATATATAACTATCATATAGGGGAAATTGTCACCTTTGGTGGTCTTTTTTTGGCATAACTCGAGAACCACTAGTCCGATTTTGCTCAAACAAATTTACAAAAATTAAAAATTACAATTCCTTCAATCTGTTCGTATAACGTTTTTCTATACAATCAGTTTAAAAAAAATTTAATATTTTAGGCAAAAAATATTTTTTTTCTTCATACATTTATTTTTACCGGCAAAACTGTTGATTATATAGAAAAACGTTATATGAACAGATTAAAGGAATTGTAATTTTTAATTTTTTTAAATTTGTTTGAGCAAAATCGGACTAGTGGTTCTCGAGTTATGTCAAAAAAAGACCACCAAAGGTGACAATTTCCCCTATATGATAGTTATATGTATATCTCGATTCCTAGACGTGACCCAGCGAAACGCCAGGACACGTATAACTTGTTTTTGACCGATATAACATTTCCCGTTGGTTTCATCCCATCCCGATTTTGACTGTCGCATAGTGTTATCGGCAACTCAATTAGTAGAAACTAGTTAAATTATATTTACTTAACCTGCTGAATGCCGGTTCGAAAGGGTTAAAAAAAATTTAAAGAATCCAATAATTTTAAACTTGTTTATTTTTGATTTTGAATAGCAAAAGAGATTTTGTGTTTGTTTAAACGTTAATGATTAACTATTTTGTTTCAAATATTCAAATAAATAGTAATCAATGTACTTAGAAACAATTAAGAAATAATCATCTCATTTACCATTAAAAGAAGAAATCAGATATAATAACAAATAAAAAAATTATGTATGTATATAGGTAATTATTTTTGATTATTCGTTATATTTTTATATGTTTTTTCTCTTGAGTGTCTTTTTGTTATATTTTATAAGTTTTTAAATTAAATAGAGAAAGTAAAAATTTGTGTGCTCTATAACCAAGGTGTATTAAACAAGGTGTGATTGACAATTCAGTGCGGCTCCTTTATAAGGTACTATTATGTCAAAAAGGATAAACAAACGAATTAACCCTTAGTTTTGCATGTATCTTGTCAGCACTGATGCCCTAGGCTTTTATTTCGATTATAGTTTTTTTTACTTACATTACCTGGAATATATATATTTTGTCAATAAAATAAAACAAATTGTTTATAAAATAGTTTTAGCAATTTTCTTGTTTTTAATTGCCCAAGTTTTATGCTTTTGTGCGTTTATTTTTATATTTAAATTTTTTATCCTAAACATTATTCGACACTTATAAAAGTAGGATTTTAAATTTGTTTCCAATTTTATATGTGAGCTTAACTCTAACAATTTTGAAATTAAATTTTTCATGCGAAATAGTTTTCCATTAAAGACTTTGCTTCGAGCAGTTTTAAATTAAGATCTTCCATACTTGCTTGCATGGTTTTAATTATTTCGGTAAGAAGAAATATTTCTGTTATCAACGTGCATTCTAAAGAGTCGCCTCTTTGAGTTTGGACATCAACAAATGTATCCTGATCGCGTTCTAAATCCTCACTTGTTTCAGTTATTTCGTATAGCATTGGGACTGCGTCTGGGTATAAACGAGCTCGTTTGAAAGTGCTTGATTCGGACGGACAACTAATGAAATCACTTTCCTTGAAGTGGTTTTCAAAAACGCGAGATGAATCACGTAGTACAATACCACAGCTTTCTTCCCAACGCTGCCGTCTTAACTCGCAACTAGGTGGTTTAAAACATCGTACTGTTTTCGTGTCTTGACTTTTATTGCATACAGCGCACCGTTCAAACGTTTTGCTCCGTTTCATCTTGGTTTCCTTACATTAAATATTTAAGAAAAGTCGAACGTATTTACTTATTACCCAACTTTAAATGTACTTACTTGCTCTCCTCGGCGGTTTATCTCTTAACAATTTCACGTTTATTAAGAAAATTTGTTGCTTGAAAAATTTGTGTGTAACTTTTAAACAAATTCAAATTTGAAAAAAAAATTTCAAATGGGTTAAGAATTCATTTCAGTTTGACATTATAGCCTGTTTCTTATGAGAGCAATGTCAAAATCAATCACACTTTGTTGAATACATTTTGCTTATAGCCCAATGCTACAAAAAATAATGAAGTAAAAATACCTGGTAAGTCATGTTATTTTTGAGGTAGGTTTTGCCGAGTGAAGTAAGAATCGAGATACGAAATTTTTGTCACACACCCACACAATCTTGATTTACTGTTAAAAACCTGATTTACTTGATTTACTGTTATAAGCTTGTAACTCAGCCGAGTTTAGACCTTTCGAATGATATATGTATATAAACTTTTAGAAAACTTAAGAGATCTGTGTGTATTTTCTGTGTTAATTTTTTTCGTCTTCTTTCAAATTTGGCAAAGTTTGCACGCACTATTTTGTAAGCAACTATATTTCTCATAACTTGATGCAAAATTTACATTTAGTATATAGTGATTTTTACTTTAAAAAATCGGGGGACAGTTATTCAACGTTTCATAAGAAAAAGAATATTTTTGGCTATACAACTCAAAAATGTTTTCTTAACCTTTTTTTTATAATTCAGCTTTCACCGATTTCTCCTTGTAGTGAACGCAATATTCTGGAATAATTAGTCATGAAAATTTGAATATCTCATTTAATTTTTAGCCGACTTTGTAAAAATAAGCATCAGTTTTACTCGATATTAAACATACATTTCTCTTAAATTTTTTAAAAGTTTATAGATATAAACATAGACCCATCATTCGAAACGTCTAAACTCGGTTGAGAAGCAACTCATTTAACTTATTAACAAGCTTATAAGGGCACAAAAGTTTGTGTAGCTATCACAAAATGGTTCGCGTGTCGCATCGCATGTCGCATCGCGTATCGTATGGCATATCGCATCGCATATCGTATCGCTCTAATGTGCACCGTACCTTAAGATTTGTTCGTCGAGCAAAAAATTTGTACGAATTTGTACGAATTATCATGACTTTTGCCCAAATCGCGTTCGTGCAGACCAAAAAATTATTCAACACTCAAAAATTGTTTGAGCAAAGTGACAGTTCTCTTGGAGAGAAGGCAAAATTTTTCCCAGCAAGAATTTGCAAACACGAAAAACATGTGATTGTGGCGCATGGTTGCATTCTTGACAACAAGAATATTAATTGACGAATTTGCTAACTTGAAAAATTGTATAAATATGAGCGATTGACCAATAAAAGAAGTAAGTAAATATGATTATAATAAAAAAATAAATTTAACCCAACAATTACCCAAGGTTCCCGCAAAAAAAATGTGCATGAATGATCGGAGTGCTGGAGATATAGCTCACACAGTTTTTTTCGGGGATTGAGGGCCTGGAAACATTGAAGGTATCCTCATGTTAGAATTCTATAACATTTGATAGCAAATTTGTTTTTAGAATCAATTCCATTACATGAGAGAAATGAACAAATGAGAAGTGCGAATAAACAACAAAAAGTAGTTACCACTGCCATTATGGCAATATTGGATTCATCGTCATCTGATGACGACGAAGAGGACATTGCTTTGTTTTTAATGCGAAAGAATTCAAGAAATTCCATTAAAATTTACGTGGAAAACACTGTACCGAAATACACAGAATTGGAATCCCGGAGTCATTTTCGGTTTTCGATAAGCTTGTTCAACAGTCTTTGTGAAAATTTTTTGAATTCCCAATTTTATAGTAATCTTCATCCTGGCAGAAGATTATCCGAAGCCGTATATATTTTAGTTTTTCTGTGGTTTGCTGGACATGAAGCGTGTAGTTTCCGAGACTTATCTGATAGATTTAATTTGTCTTTATCAACTATTTCAAAAGCGATACGAATTGTGCCAAGGTTTATCAGCAGCATAAGTCCGGAAATTATAAAATGGCCAAATCAGCAGATGATGGAGAAATCGTGCCAACGGCATGTTTTCAAAGGCAAATGGTAAGGTGATGCTTAAAATAAGTACAAATATAAATTACGTTAACAAAAAAATTAGTTTTAAGATTGCATTGATGGAACGCATATTAAAATTTGCCACCAAAATGAGGTAAAGATGAGTATATTGACAGAAAGGGGAATGTGTCAATTTGTTTGCAAGGAATGTGCAATGAAGAAAAAAAATTTATCAATACTTTTGTTGGATATCCGGGCTCCTGCCACGCTAGCTGGGTTTCTAAGAACTCGCCTATCTACGGCAAGCTACCCTCGTATTGTGGCGGTGAGTATTTTTAAATTTACGTACATATAGGGTTCAATCAATACAAGTAAATACTCGATACTTTTCATTTGATACCAAGTATTTTTTACTCGATACCTTTTTGTTCGGTATCGAGTAAGTATCGAAGAAAAGTACTTGGTATCAAAAGAGTAATTTCTACTACTTTTATCATTGCAACGGCAACTCAACAAATGACGCCCGTTAGTAGAGTTTTCGCGAAAAGTGCGGTCATGTAGTAGAGAAAGTAGAAATCACTTGTCTGGAAAGCATTTAGACACGTTGTTGTTTCTTAGCAGTGTGCCCTAAAAGCTATTTTTTTCATAAATATTTTGTGAATAATATACTTATATGAAGTCATACATGTAATTATAACTGATATTGTTCCTCAGCAATGTACCAAAAGAAACAATAAAATTTTTTTTCATAAATAGCTTGTAAATGACGCAGTGCGTTGTATACTTATAAGGGTGACCTTATGGATAAGTGTCGGATTTCGGATTTTTATTTTTATTTTCAAATTAATTTTAGTTACTTTTTTATAAAAAATGTAGTTCATTCTATGACAAAACCCATGTAAATCCAAGTTTCAAATTTTGTACAAAAATTAAAAGAAAATCAAAGTTTCACCAAAATTAAACACTTTTTATTCAGAATTTTGGAATTTTGATGAAAACGTACTAGCGCAAAAGAGAAGGCACAAGTTGTCCCTTCTTATTATTTATTTATTTCTTATTATTGACGTTACGTGATGAAACTTTGTTGATTTGCTTTTAATTTTTGTACAAAGTTTTAAACTTGGATTAACAAGGTTTTTGTTATGGAATGAACTTTATTATTTATAACAAAAAAAGTGAATAAAACTAATTTGAAAATAAAAACAAAAATAAAAATCCGAAACTTATCCATATTGGGTGACCTATACACTCATATGACTAAAAAAAAATTATAACCAATACTGTTCCTTGGTAATGTACCACAAATATTAATTAATAATTATTTTGTATTCTTACTAAATAACTTAAATATATACATTTTCTATACCTGCAACTTGATTGGCTTTTTATTTGATTTTGACCTACAATGTTTTCTACCATGATAAGATGTAGTCATACGACCTTTTTCAACAAAAAAGGGAAGTATCTCTCGAAACAGAAGATGAAAATAATTCAAGTAAGTACTCGATACTTTGCCGATACTGAGTAAGTATCGATACTTTCAGTCTTTTGAGTACAAGTACTCATTAGAGTGATACCTTAGTGGTATCGATTGAACCCTACGTACATATGTCAATATTCTTATTTATTTTCTCGTGTACTTCAGATTTTTACATTCTTGGCGACTCAGCATATTCCTGTAGCATGTACGTTACTACTCCATACAGAGACAATGGCCATCTTACACGGGCTCAGAAAACATTTAATTATAAATTGAGCACTGGTCGTGTTGCTATTGAGCACAGTTTTGGTATCCTAAAACAAAGATTCAGGCAGCTTTATTTTTGTAAATTGAAAGGCATGGAAAAGCTTTGTCATTTTTTAAGGTCATGATCAACGGCTCTAGAGGAAATGCTTTTCGAGATGCAATTTGCCGAAACATTCAATATCGTCTAAATCAGAACCCTTAGTAAATAAAATTGAAAATTCAATGCATAGTGGATGCATGCATATCGTCACCTGAAATGCAAAAGGCCGTACCTAACTGATAAAAATTCCAAAATTTTCTGATTAATTATTATGATGCATTGCATCGAATTACGAGTCCTCATATATATATGTACACAGTTTCATACAAATAAAATTCTTAAATACGGCATTTTGCATCTCAAGTGACGAAATGTAAGTAGTTTTAGATTTGGCATATGTATACAGTTAATCAAAAAATTTAAGGTACAGAGAGTTACAATACGGGCAACTGTTTTTAAATATTTTATTTTTTACTAGTTTTTTATGAAAAGATGGTTAATTCTACAACAAAAACCACAAAAATCTGAGTTCCAAACCATGTGAAAGATTAAAGTAAATTCTGCAAATTTCCATTACAATATTGCACTCTAATATACACTTTTTACAAAAAAAGTATGCAGTTTTTTCCCCATTCAATTTAAGTCTAATAAATTGCAAGTTTGAAGTAGCTAGCACTTACCATTAATTTTTGGACAGTTTTTTGTGCTAGCTACTTCAAACTGACACTTTATTATACTAAAAATAAATGAGGAAAAAACTGCATACTTTTTTTGTAAAAAGTGTAAATTAGAGTGCAATATTATTATGAAAATTTGCAGAATTTACTTTAATCTTTCACAATCTTTCTTTTCTCTGTTACTGGAACTTGCAAATTCCTACAAATTTGCGTTCGTGCAGAAATTTGTAAGTTTCTCGTGTTGAGAGGAAATTTGAGAGAATTTTTCCTTACTCTCTGATATTTTGGGTGTTGGATATTTCTCATGATGCAATAATACAAGGTGTCATCGGTTGGCAACTTCTCGCTCTAATTCCGCCATATTGTCTGCCTTAGGTGAAACAGTGTTATTTCTTTAACAATTCTTTGTCCAATAATATAGTTTTTTTTTTTTCAGTATACACATTTTGTTTTTTTAAAAAGGTATTATATCTTATTTTATTTCATTTCATTGCGAATATACTATAAAAAAGTAAATTTTGTTTAGAAGAAAATATGAAATTTTATATTTTTCCCCCAAATGGGAATTCATTTATACGCGTTTTTCTTCTTATTTTACTGAGCTAAGGCAGTGTCAAATCGAGCTGTCACAACTGATACCACCTTGTATTATTGCATCATGGATAATTCTTACGGGATTTTCGACGAACAAACCTTTAGTAGTATCTATACCTAAAGAAATTAGAGGATGACTGAACACCAGCGCATAGCGTGCTGCTTTGTAAATACAGCCACCACAAGTGTACGATACTTATAACAGGTCATACTGATATTGACTTCGGCAAACCAGTATTCCAAATTCTCGTTCACGAAACTAGCAAACGCGGCATTTGAACGGTTGCCGAAAGCATGAGAGCTCATTTGGACGGTTGGCAGTTAGCGGATGGGTAAGCAATTGAATATTTTCGATATCAACATCATGCATGCAATTGAGTTCCTGCAAAACTTGTTTTAAAACTTCTTTGATGTAGATGCCATCTGAAAGGGTCTTCCTTTTTTAACGATATTTAAAGTAATTAGGTTTGACAACGTCTTTCTTAATGAAGTTTGTGCCTTACTAATGCTTTTCCTATTTTCTTTTTCAACTTGAGAAATCCATTCCTTAAACTTTAGAAGAAAAATCTTTTCTTTTTTTTCAGCAAACAATTTATCCCTCCGCACACCTTGAAAACTATCAAAATCTCTATGAAAAATATTATAATGTCCACTGAAATTATATTCACGCGTTCCTTTAATTGATATGTGGCACAAGAGGCACTGCATATCACCGAACGCATTTGGAGTCATAAAATAGCTTTTTTTCAATAATTTCACTCATATCCCTGTGGGGAAAATCTCTAGTTCTGAACTGGTGCGCTTCTAGTACATTTAGACCCAGTACTGGTTCGCGATAAATCTCTTTTGCATGCAAGCAACTGGCGCATTTAACATGGCGATGTCCTAGGAAGTGTCAATTGCCCCCCGATGCATCCCTTTTTCGATAGTTCCGAACTAGACCTAAATTCTATAGTTCCGAACTAGTTCGAAAATCGACAGACGAAAGAAAAAAGTATCATGAGTTTTCAATATTTTTGGTTCATCCGTGGCGCGATTTTAAGTTATTTTTGAAGAAATGTGTTTTCAGTTTGAAATTAAATTTGTTTGAATGAAGAAATGTACGTTTACATACCTTTAGCTGTAGCTGAGTTTGCAGAGGAGCTCGCTGTTATTTCTTATATTCCAGACGGTCCCAAGATGTTGAAATGTTAACACAAATTTTAGTTTTCTATTACCAAGTTATGAAAAAGCATCTACGAAGCACAGAATGGAAGCGTATTTGAACGAAAAAGTCGCCGAACACATATCTATGTAAAGTAAACAGCCCCGCTGCATCCCTTATTCGATAGTTCCGAACTAGTTCTAAATTCGACAAATAAGATCTAGTTCGTTCTGCATCCCCTTTTCTATAGTTCCGAACCATTTCTAAATTCGTCACTTTAGATATAGATTTCTAGTGAAAAAACTGAAAAAATTAGATTTTTAAAAGTACCACTTTTCGCCGATTTTGGACTGGTGGACCTAGACCTAGTACGGAACTAATTTTATTCACTAGTCCGCGGTTTCCCTGCAGGGATATCCAAGTAGGTACATATGTCTACTGTAGCATAAGTAAAGTGTCAGCATAACCGCTGCCATGTTGCTTCGTTGGTGTCTGAACAAAGACTAGGGATAAATCGATAGAAGTAAATCCAAGTACATACTCGACACTTTTCTCAATTTACCAAGTAGTTTTTTATACCCGAGCGCACTTGTGCACAAGGGTATTATAACTTTGTTCACATAACGGTTGTTTGTAACAGGCAAAACGAATCGAGATAGATATAGACAAATGTATACATAAATGATCAGAATGAAAAGAGAAATCGATTAAGCGGTGACTGTCTGTCCGTCCGTCCGTCCGTCCGTCTGTCCGTCTGTGCACACAATAACTCGAGTAAAAATTGAGATATCTTAACGAAACTTGGTATGTGCACTTCTTTCGGGCGTAGGACGGATGGTATTGAAAATGGGCAAAATCGGACAATAACCACGCCTACCTCCCATATAACGGTAATTTTCAGAAATACAAAAACTGCGATATTTTAGTAACTACTGAAGATAATTCACTCAAAATTGATATTTATAATAAATTTTAGACGAAAAATAAGAATATTAACATTTTTTTGAAAAATGGGCGTGGCACCGCCCACTTATGATCACATATATGTATCTCGGTAACCGTTCTACCAATTTGTACCAAACTCGGTGTGGTTATTGTACTTGCCACATAGAAGCAAAACGTTGAAACTTATTGAAATCGAACTAAAATTACGGCCGCTTTTCATATAACAGTAAATTTCAGATATGCTTGAAACTTCAATATTTCGAAATTTAAGGACGCTAATTTACTCAAAATGGATACACCTCGGTTTACCATGTAGCGGTAGCTTTCGGAAAGGTGAAAAACATATATTTAATACTTGCGCCGGGTATTTAATGTTCGGCTCCGCCCGAACTTAGACTTTTTTACTTGTTACTCGATACTTTTTACTGCGATCCAAGTAGGTATCGAAGAAAAAGTACTTGTATCGGAAGCGCAAAACTTATTATGCTTCAGTATCTTTTTTGAAAAGCAACCCATTTGAGGAATGGGAAGATATGCGCACTAAATTTCCGCAGCTATATAAGCAAGCCCGTCCATACATAACGGTTGTTGGGTCATCTGTCCCTTGCTATCGGCTTTTCTAAAAAACAGGTATAACTATCAGGCATGTCCTGAAATTCGAAAATTTGAAATCGACTCGATTTCGATCATTTTCTCGATGGTTTTTAACCCAAAAATTTACAAGTCTCGCATTAAAATGATTTATTTCATATCGCTGCTGCTTCTTTTACGGGTTTCAATTAGAATATTCACTGTTTTCATCAGATATAATTAAAAAATATTTGGCCAATCGAGTCGAGTTCAAAGTTTCGAATTTCAGAACATGCCCGTATATCAAAATCTCGCCTTTCAGGAAAACATTTGGAAAAGTAGATTTTTTTGGGGAAATATAACAAAAAGGAGTTATTAGGTTAGGTTAGGTTAGGTTGGAGAGGCAGCCCCGCGCCGAGCGCGGAGCACACGTGGGCTGGAAAAGCCCGTTGTGATACCATTGGCCGAAGCCATTTGTTTCTTTCCCTTCCTTAGTAATTGAACCACCGAGTGCGTTTTATATAGCACAAAAAGTCGAGGACGTTCGCCGAGTTCAAATCGGCTAAACAATCTAGAAAGTACTTGTTGAAGAATCGGTTGCGCGTGTTGGCCAGGGCGGGACAATGGCAGAGATAGTGTTCAACGGTCTCCACCTCTTCCTCGTCTCTGCAACTGCGACACAAATCGTTGGTGGGGGTGTCCTAGCCTTTTTCCGTGTGTGCCCATCAGGCAGTGTCCGGTGATAACCCCGACTACTAATCTGAGAGAGGAGCGGTCCAGCAGGGTAAGAGCTATGGATCGCTTTACATCAATTTTTGGCCAAATTTGCCTGGTAGTATGGCAGGTGATTTCCACAGCCCACCTGAAATTTACCTCCTCGACGAGTTCCGCCATTAGTCTATGTTTGCAGGAGGTTAGAGGTATGCCCGCGTTCTGAGCAGAATTGACTTCAGATATTTCCGTCCCTCTCCTTGCCAGCTCGTCGGCTAGGCAGTTGCCAGGAATGTCCCTATGTCCGGGGACCCATACAACAGTCAAGGAGCATTTTGATGCCAGGAGGTTGAGAATCTTCCTGCATTCTATGGCTACTTTGGACGTTGTTCCGTTAGAATTGAGAGATTTGATAGCAGCCTGGCTGTCAGAATAGATAGCAATAGGCCGTCCTGGAGGGGCGGAGGCTGTAACCCACCGTGCCGCCTCCATTATGGCGTTTAATTCTGCTTGAAAAACACTACAATGGTCCGGTAAGCGAAAACTGAGGTTTAGCGCGAGTTCGTCAGAGTAGATCCCGCTACCCACTCTTTTGTTAAGCTTGGAACCATCTGTATATATGGCCGTAGACCCTGGGTTCAGGTCTGTGGCCCCTTCCCATTCGTTCCTCTCTGGGATCCTTGTGGAGAATTTGTTGTCTAAGCAGAGTACAGGAGTGCTATAATCTATCTGTCGTAGATTATCCGGTAGAGTTTTAAGTACTTTTGCGTGTCCGAACCTGAGGTCTCTCCACGGCTGGATTGTATTTAACCTGACCGCACTGCAGCCGGCACGAAATTTTCCGTAGAGATCCACAGGTGGAAGATTTAACATTATTTCCAGAGATTTGGTAGGTGTAGTGGGCAGTGCTCCCGTGACTAGCATGGCAGCCGTCCTCTGCACCCGTTCCACCTTGGCTCTGGACAAAGTGTTGTTTAGCGCAGGCCACCATACGGTGACCCCATAGAAAAGGATGGGTCTTATCACAGCTGTGTACATCCAGTGTACTATGTGTGGTTTTATTCCCCATTTTTTGCCTATTGCCGTCTTACTGACATAAGGGGCGGTATTGGCCTTTCTGGAGCGGTCTTCAATGTTTCGCTTCCAGTCAAGTTTTTTGCCTAGAATAATTCCAAGGTATTTGACCTCGGTTAAGAGAGTAAGTGCCACTCCGTTTAGGGTGGGCGGTTTAAATAAGGGAGTTTTATACTTCCTTGTAAAAAGTACCATTTCCGTTTTGGTAGGATTGACGCTAAGTCCACATTCCTTGGACCAGATATTTACCAGACCGAGTGCGTTTTGCAATAACTCACTCAGGACCTGAAGATGTTTGCCCGTTGCCACGATTGCTATGTCATCAGCGTACGCTATGACTTGACAACCGCTGCCCTTTAGGCTTAGAAGTAGGGTGTTCACTGTTAGATTCCAGAGCAGAGGGGAGAGAACGCCCCCTTGGGGGGTGCCTCTGGTCACATACTTTGTGATGGAACCATCCCCCAGTTCTGATAGAATAGTTCTCTTCTCAAGAAGGAGCCCAACAAAATCCACCAGACCCCGCTGCACCCCCGCCATGAGAAGGGAGTTAACAACAGACTTCGGGTAGACGTTGTTGAAAGTACCCTCGATATCGAGAAAAACTCCGAGCGTGTATTCCTTTAAGGCCAATCCTTTTTCAATCGTCGATACGATTTCATGGAGTGCGGTATCCACGGATTTTCCTTTTGAATATGCATGTTGGTTCGGGGAGAGGTTGTAATTTTTTATATTCCGTCGAATATATTCGTCGATGAGCCTCTCTAGAGTTTTAAGGAAGAATGAAGTGAGGCTTATAGGCCTGAAATCCTTCGGTTTCACATGTGCGGCCTTGCCTCCTTTTGGTAAGAATACAGCTTTTGCCTTTGTCCACTCATGTGGTATGTGAGTCAGGGTTAGGTAGGATGTAAAAATCTGTGAAAGCAGGGGGCACAGTATGTCCTTCCTGTAGTTGAGCGGGAAAATTCCGTCAAGGCCCGGAGATTTGTAGGGCTGGAAGGACATTAAAGCCCATTCCACCCTCTCCTCACTTACGACGTCCCTAACGGTATCACCCAGAGACAAGTAG
>NW_016157289.1:110662-114338 GCF_001687245.7 Rhagoletis zephyria
ACGGTATCACCCAGAGACAAGTAGGTCCTAGGACCGGGCGAAAACCCGGAGGTGTCGTCCGAGCAGTGAGTGCTCATAAGGAGTTATTAACTCAAACTTATTTTATATGAAAAAACTTTATCTATTAATCTTGTAAAAATGTATTCTATTGCTTTTGTATGAAAAAATATTAGAAGATAAATAATCTTGTAAAAATTCATATTTTTTGTGAAAAAAAATCAATAACTTTGAAAAATTTGAAAAATCGTAGTTCTATGTACAAGTACTCGATACCTTTCCGATACTGAGTAGGTATCGATACCTTGTTTGATACAAGTACAACGATTGACTTAAAAAGCGTAAGAATACGTGTGTTGAGCGTACTGCTCGCACAAGTAAGCTTTGCCGACCTCTGATTTAAAGTGAAAATTATTTCATAAGTAACATAACGAAAGACAGTTATTAAATCTACATGCATTTAATAAAGTATGCTATGGACATATATGATAAAGTAACTTAAGNTAGGATGTAAAAATCTGTGAAAGCAGGGGGCACAGTATGTCCTTCCTGTAGTTGAGCGGGAAAATTCCGTCAAGGCCCGGAGATTTGTAGGGCTGGAAGGACATTAAAGCCCATTCCACCCTCTCCTCACTTACGACGTCCCTAACGGTATCACCCAGAGACAAGTAGGTCCTAGGACCGGGCGAAAACCCGGAGGTGTCGTCCGAGCAGTGAGTGCTCATAAGGAGTTATTAACTCAAACTTATTTTATATGAAAAAACTTTATCTATTAATCTTGTAAAAATGTATTCTATTGCTTTTGTATGAAAAAATATTAGAAGATAAATAATCTTGTAAAAATTCATATTTTTTGTGAAAAAAAATCAATAACTTTGAAAAATTTGAAAAATCGTAGTTCTATGTACAAGTACTCGATACCTTTCCGATACTGAGTAGGTATCGATACCTTGTTTGATACAAGTACAACGATTGACTTAAAAAGCGTAAGAATACGTGTGTTGAGCGTACTGCTCGCACAAGTAAGCTTTGCCGACCTCTGATTTAAAGTGAAAATTATTTCATAAGTAACATAACGAAAGACAGTTATTAAATCTACATGCATTTAATAAAGTATGCTATGGACATATATGATAAAGTAACTTAAGGTATGTCGAAAAAAGCTTGATGCAAAAAAATTATGTATAAAAATTTATTTTCTGGTTCAAAGAAGTTAATAATACTAGTGGCAGAAATAAAAGAAGCGCCTTATTTCGACCAGTTTTATCTATATACNACTAACGGTATCACCCAGAGACAAGTAGGTCCTAGGACCGGGCGAAAACCCGGAGGTGTCGTCCGAGCAGTGAGTGCTCATAAGGAGTTATTAACTCAAACTTATTTTATATGAAAAAACTTTATCTATTAATCTTGTAAAAATGTATTCTATTGCTTTTGTATGAAAAAATATTAGAAGATAAATAATCTTGTAAAAATTCATATTTTTTGTGAAAAAAAATCAATAACTTTGAAAAATTTGAAAAATCGTAGTTCTATGTACAAGTACTCGATACCTTTCCGATACTGAGTAGGTATCGATACCTTGTTTGATACAAGTACAACGATTGACTTAAAAAGCGTAAGAATACGTGTGTTGAGCGTACTGCTCGCACAAGTAAGCTTTGCCGACCTCTGATTTAAAGTGAAAATTATTTCATAAGTAACATAACGAAAGACAGTTATTAAATCTACATGCATTTAATAAAGTATGCTATGGACATATATGATAAAGTAACTTAAGGTATGTCGAAAAAAGCTTGATGCAAAAAAATTATGTATAAAAATTTATTTTCTGGTTCAAAGAAGTTAATAATACTAGTGGCAGAAATAAAAGAAGCGCCTTATTTCGACCAGTTTTATCTATATACCTTTTGTTTATTCATTATTCAAATTTTTATAAAAGTCTACCTCATATTACATATGTATAATTAAATGCATATAAATGGGCATTTCTCTGACGTCATGCTTTTTTTAAAAATACTTTATAATTTCAAAGATGTGATTAATTCCAAAACTTATTTAAAAAATTCAGTGCAATGTAAAACAAAAATATTTGTACCAAATGAAAGAAAAAATTCTATAAAATTTTTTGGGACACAGGACGAATAGGAATGCCCCTTTAATCTATTTTATTTTTTTTAAGCTAATAAAGTTAGTCCTTAACTTATAATTTTTTTTTTAAATAACAATTGCAACATTTCGAGGATATTCAAAGATAAAATTATAAAAGGGCATTCTCAATACCTAGTCGTCCGTTACGCATCAAAAAATTTTATCTGTTTCAACTTTACAGAATCTTCTCTTTAATTTGATACCCATACTGGGTTTTAGGTATATTGCACTCATATCTTTCAAATTTCAAGGTTCTTTTAAGAAATCTTGACGTCAGAGAGAAAAATTAATAACGCAATTTTACTGTATTTGGCCCTTGGTTTTGCAAATATATTGCTTTTTTGTGTGTAAAATTGCCTGTCGCAAGGTATTTTATGTATATTGAGCTACACGTTTATCAAAAAAAAAAATATTAAATAAACAAAGGAAATCTAGCCAAAACTGGTCAACATAAGGCGTTTCTATTATTGCCACCAGGGTAAATTACAAATCCCGAAAATTCCGGGGTTACAGGCAAATAATCCCGGGATTTTCGGGACTTAAAAAATACCCGGTATTAACATTCCTAGTAGGTACTCGTATGCACGCGAGTTGAAGATGTTTGTGCTATCGTTGTGCATACGTCGCTTTCTTTCTTTTTTCCTTATACTATATCTTCCTTCTTACTCGTGTAACATTTTCAGTTTTAAAAACTTCACTCTCCATTTCTGCGATACCGCCGCCTAAGAAGTTTCAGTTCAAAAAGAATCATTGATTTGCAACTTTTCTAATATTTTCAAAATACTCAAAAACTTGCTATTAAAATTTATTTCAAGTGAATGAAGCTCCGCTAATAGGATTGATAATATGAACTGTTTCTTATATATCAATTACATACTAAATTTTATTGCTTGCTATGGTACGCTTAAAGTGTGTTCCGCGGAACCCAAAGGCTCCGTAGAAAAGTCACCGGGGTTCCGCGAGATTAATTTCGGTTGCACACAGAAACAAAAGTTCTATAAACAGCTTGACCGAGACACATACTACGTTTATACCTACGTATTATTTGCAAATAACAATTTGCAAAATGGTAAAATTCGCCGTATAAACGCTGAGTTAATTTTTTATTTGCAAATAACTAAATCACGCAAATGAGTATTGATTACTGGTACTATTTGCAAATAAGCGCAAGGCGCCGCCATTCTTAGGTTTATTTTCTTTTTCGATGGTCATCTTATTGCCTTTTTATAATCAAGACGTTGCCATTTTTATACCCGAGCGCACTCGTGCACAAGGGTATATTAATTTTGTTCACATAACGGTTGTTTGTAACAGCCAAAACGAATCGAGATAGATATAGACAAATGTATATATGAATGCTCAGAATGAATAGAGAAATCGATTAAGCCATGTCTGTCTGTCCGTCCGTCCGTCTGTCCGTGTACACGATATCGAGCAAAAATTGAGATATCTCAACGAAATTTGGTATGTATTTTTCCGTTAACCCAAGGTAGGTTGGTATTGAAAATGGGCGAAATCGGGCTGTAAC
>NW_016157289.1:115644-151012 GCF_001687245.7 Rhagoletis zephyria
AGCAGGTAATAGGTTCATCTTCGCTGTTTCGATATTAACATGCATTATGTTGTCGCTGTATGGTTTTTGCCTGCAGGTAGGTAAAAGTCAGTGATTTTTGCCCTGGTGGTGCTTTTTGGTGTGTTCGGAGTGTCCATGCCTGTTGTTTTGTTGTCATTTTTCTTTTTTTCGTAAATCAATTTTAAGGGTTCGAATATAACATCCGATGCGGTATTTGTTTGTTCGTTTATTATTTTGCCGTCGAAGGTTTTTAGTTTGTATATTTCCATATTTTCTAGGACGTTTAGTCGTTGGCCTTTATGTTGTACATGCAGTAGTTTCGCTGCCTTTCTTATTTGCGTTGGTGAACATTTGTTGTTAAACATGTGGTTAGCAAAATTTGACTCTGGTATTGCGCTCGGTTTCTGTGTCTTTTTGTTGTAGTATCTTATATGATTCCGCGAACACACCAAAAAGCACCACCAGGGCAAAAATCACTGACTTTTACCTACCTGCAGGCAAAAACCATACAGCGACAACATAATGGATGTTAATATCGAAACAGCGAAGATGAACCTATTACCTGCTTCAAAAAAAAAAAATGGGCACCATGGCATATCTAGTAATTAATCATCGACGAAAATCACATTACCTAAGATAAATGAAGATAAATTAGGGACAAATCTCGAACCAGACAGAACGAAAAATGACACTGAAAATGGCACAACGCCGAAACCGGTTTGTCTGCAAACCAAACTTGACAAGGGATGACGGAAATTCGTTCCAAAATAAATCTGTTTATATATCTTATTGTTGAAAGGGAAGTAGTTTTGTTTTAATGTAACCTTCAACGCGTTTATTATTTCCGTGACAGCTTCTCTTTTCATTTTTCCCATCAGTATTTCTTGTACGGTCTTTATGGTTTCTATTGTTGGTATCGATGGGTAAAGGTCCTTGATGTCGAATGATACGAATTTAGTGTTTTCGTTGATCTTCAACGATTTCATCACCTCGATTAGTTCCGTTGTATTTGTAATAGTGTATTTATTGCGTAGATCCAGATTATCCTTCCGCAGCGTCTTTAGGTGCTTGGAGAGTCTGTATCCGGGAGCAGACTTGTAATTAATGATAGGTCTCATCGGGGTGCCTGATTTGTGTGTCTTCGGCAAGGTTATCAACGGAGGGACACTCGGGTTCATAACCAATATTTTGTTTAATAAACAGTGTATTGCTATGACTATTATACCAAAGTACGCACAAATGAAACCGAAATCAAAAACAGCAGCGAGTCAGAAAATTGACAGACATTAATGATTATGAAATTATTACAAACAATCACAATGAAAAACAAAGAAAATCAAAAATTTTACAATTATTAAAAACAAATTTTCCAAACCGATTCAAAAATACATTAATAGACCTTTGTTCCGAATTCAGTGATATTTTTGGTTTAGAAACTGAAACAATAACTACAAATAATTTCTACGAACAAAAACTAAGAGTTAAGGATAAAGAACCGGTATACATCAAGAACTATCGTATACCACATACACACAAAGAAGAAATAGACAAACAAGTACAGAAACTAATAGACGATGGAATAGTCGAACCATCGAATTCCGAATATAATAGTCCTATCTTGTTAGTTCCAAAAAAATCTCTCCCCGGTTCAGATAAAAAGAGATGGAGACTTGTAATAGATTACAGACAAATCAACAAAAAATTAGTAGCAGACAAATTTCCTTTACCAAGAATAGACGATATCCTAGACCAACTCGGTAGAGCTAAATATTTCTCATGCTTAGATTTAATGTCTGGATTCCATCAAATCAAATTAGAGAAAAAATCAAAAGACCTTACCGCATTCTCAACAAATAATGGATCGTATAGATTTACTAGACTCCCTTATGGACTAAAAATAGCACCAAACTCATTCCAAAGAATGATGACAATTGCTTTCAGTGGATTGAAACCAGAACAAGCTTTCCTATACATGGACGACTTGGTCGTGTTGGGATGTTCCGAAAAACACATGCTATCGAATTTAACACAAGTTTTTGAGCTATGTCGAAAAAACAATCTCAAGTTATATCCAGAAAAATGTACATTTTTTATGACAGAGGTAACTTACCTAGGACACAAATGCACTGATAAGGGAATACTCCCAGATGATAGTAAATATTCAGTAATTGAAAAATATCCAACACCTACTGACGCAGATGGCGCAAGAAGATTCATAGCCTTTTGCAATTACTATCGAAGATTCATCAAAAACTTCTCAGAATATTCTAGGCATCTTACAAGACAGTCTAAAAAGGGTGTACAGTTCGAATGGACTAAAGATTGCGATATAGCATTTAATTATTTGAAAAAAGCATTAATGAGTCCAACATTACTGCAATATCCAGATTTTAAAAAACAGTTTTGTATAACCACCGATGCAAGCAAGCACGCTTGCGGCGCAGTTTTGACTCAGGAACACGAAGGAAAACATCTACCAGTCGCCTATGCTTCTAAAACGTTTACAAAAGGCGAAAGCAACAAATCAACCATTGAACAAGAATTAACAGCAATTCATTGGGCTATAACACATTTTAGACCATACGTATACGGACAACAATTCCTCGTTCGTACGGATCACAGACCTCTATCATATCTATTTTCAATGCGGAACCCAAGTTCAAAACTAACTAGAATGAGACTTGACCTAGAGGAATATGACTTTACAGTCGAATATCTTAGGGGAAAAGATAATTACGTTGCAGACGCTCTATCGCGAATAACAATCCATGATCTCAAAGACATGAATATAAAAGCAACACAAGTACTCAAAATAACTACAAGATCCATGACACGAAAAAACAAAGACATAAATAATAGTAATACTTTGAATAAGCAGCATGAATCAAATATAATTGAAAAGCCCCGTATATATGTTCCTTTAAATAACACTGACGTCAGGAAATATTGTAAATTAAAGATTTCTCCCGTGAGATGCTATATCAAACGTGGAAAATCTATAATTGCATATATACAAATCAATGACTTGTTTAATAATGGGAAACTTGACTTAGGTAAGTTCCTCCCGAGGCTCGAAGAAGTGGCCTGTAAACACGGCATTGATAACTTACAAGTGGCACCTAGTGAGAAAATTTTCGAATTTATCTCAATTAATGAATTCAAAAATATGGGCAATAAGAAATTGATTAATATTAAAGTAGCGCTACTAAATGAGGTGACCCACATTGATTACAAAGATGCTAAAACTATTCAAAACATTATAAGTAAATATCACGATGACCCCATTGAAGGTGGTCACGGCGGAACTTTCAGGACAATACAGAAAGTAAAACGATATTACTATTGGCAAAATATGACAAAAGACATTACGAAATATGTCAAAACATGCCACACGTGTCAAACAACAAAAACAAACAAACATTTGAAAGGTCCATTAGTATTAACTCCCACCCCAACAGGAGTTTTTGATACTGTATATATTGATACCATTGGTCCGTTCCCTAAATCAATTTATGGAAACGAATATGCCATAACAATGATATGTGACCTGACTAAGTACTTAGTAACAATACCCATACAAGACAAAAGCGCTAAAACAATAGCTAAGGCAATTTTTGAAAATTTCATTCTCATATATGGTCCAATGAAGACGTTCATTACGGACATGGGAACTGAATATAAAAATTCCATATTAAACGAACTATGTGCACTATTAAAAATTGAAAAACTAAATTCAACGGCACATCATCACCAGACGCTAGGAACAATTGAAAGAAGTCATAGAACCTTCAATGCGTACGTACGTTCCTACATATCTGTAGATAAAGATGACTGGGATGAATGGCTCAAATACTTCACGTATTGCTTCAATACGACACCATCAACCGTACATAATTACTGCCCGTATGAATTAGTATTTTCTAAACTACCACAAAAACTACTACAAATAAATGAAGTAGACCAAGTATCTCCACTTTATAACGTGGACAATTACGCAAAAGAGGCCAAATATAGAATAGAAATAGCACTTAAGAGAGCTCAATTACTTTTAAACAAACATAAGGAAAAACAAAAGGAGAATTATGATAGAAACATTGTAGATTATAATTTTACAATAGGAGACTTAGTTTTATTAAAAAATTAATCAGGGCACAAATTAGATAAAAAATATATAGGCCCATATAAAATTAAAAATCTATTATTAAGAGAAAATGTAAATATAATAAATCCTAAGACTAATAAAGAACAAATAGTACATAAAAACAGACTTAAGATTTATATACAATAAATAAATAAAAAAATATATATAATATAATAAATAATGATGATCATCAATAATAATAATAAAAAGAAAATAAAAATTTTTTTTATAATAAGAATAACTAATAGATTTAAATAAAATAACATTGTAAAAGAATGTCCATAAAACTTCAGTTATATGAACATTCTTCTGAAAAATGGAGGTGTAGCATGCAAACGCAGTCAACATAAACAGCAGCTAAAAGTAAACTCAAATAAAGAAACATTAAAGTCGCAGTCCATTGACACTTCACACACACACACACACACACTTACAACATACAACAGAACGGCATTTAATAATCCAAAATATTGAACGCTGTTCTGTTGCGTAAATACAAATCAATAATGCCTAGTCAGCAAGAAATCCGATCATGGGGAGGCCACTGCCATTTCGCTAAGTGCACTGCCGCACATACAATGTATTAAACAATATTAGCGATCATCGACTCTGCTGACTGAAGCATTGGCCATAGTACTTACAACGTACTAAGCCATAACACTGAACGCTGCCTCAGTTGACTTACCCAAAATATGTTGACCGCTGGTTGTATGCAGCGATTGCTCCATTTAGAACATGGGAATAAGAACGTCAACGTAGGACGCCCATGTATATAGAAATAAGTATAAATAGAACAAGTAGATGCATAAGAATGTCAATGTCAAGCCAACCGCCTTCAGTGGCGAAAGTAAGACTGAAATAAATTCGCCTTCAGTGGCGTAACCAAAATAAATAAACCCCTTTAATATTACAAGCTAAAACGGTCGAAAAAAAGAGCTAAAAAGAGCTAAATAATACTAATAGTAGCTAAAATGAAGAGCTACATATTTTTGTTAAGGTTGAGCATTTATTGACGTAAGGTTGTTTTTACATTTTCGGCAATTTTAATAAAAACAACGAATTTTAAAAGTTTAAGTGCTGAAAAAAACTTTTAAAACCGAAATAAGGTACATATATTTCGAATTCGTTGCTATAGCACTTATAACAATGAACTAAAAATACTTTACAAACTGTTAAATTCTGTAATTTCAGATATTTGAATTGAATAATTTTTTCGCAAAATTTTTCTGGAAAGTTTTACTTCCAGCTCTCCTTAAAGGTAAAATTAGTAAGATAAAAAAAAATGCGCGCTATCAGAAAAGGATTTTCTTTTAATTAATTTTTGAATTCTTTAACCTAGATCCAAGAGTTTATGGTGGAACACTGAATCTCGAAATTTTCCATTTTATCAACGCTTTAGTTTTGGCTTATTTATACCAAATACAACTCAAAATTTCTAGAGCTAAAAAAGTGCTAGAGAAATTTGAAAAGAGCTAAAAAAAGAGTTAGGAGCTAAAACCCAATTGTCGGAGCTGAATAGAAAAATAAAGAGCTAAATTTAGCTCCAAAAGCACCAAAATGGCAACACTGATTTGAAAGCTTAACTCTGTTCGGAACGGCTTCACTCGGTTCGGCTCCGCTTTCTGTGTGAACGTACCCTTAGATATAAATGATTGAACTTTTTGAAGTTGATTTGCATAGTGAAGACCAGCAAATTAGGGATTTAAAATTTCACCATCGTACTCCTTGTTTAATTCTCTATAAAGAACATGTTTAAAAAAATGGGAACTTGTCAAAAACTATTTTTAAAATATTTTTTTTTTTTATGCGAGATGTTTTATTTTGTGAAGGTCATACATTTTTTTTCCAAAACTTAGGCTGAAATATATTTAGCAAAGTGTTAAAAAACGTGTTTTTGTAAAAATGTTAAATCATTGAGTCGGTGACAGGCAACAAAATCAACGGAAATAAGGTCAATTGACACTATTTCGCATACTGATGCGAACGTGCTGTAACGCTGGTAGATTTATTTTTTGTATACTTTTTATTTAAATTTTTATATATTCCATATATTTTACATTTTTGTATTTGTAAGTTATAGGAATATTGTTGCTGTGTTGGCAACCAGGGCATTTTACATCAGCGGCATTTTGCACAATTTTTGAATATGTAATGCTAATGTGCCGGGGATATACAGTGACCTGTATATGGTTAAGTGATGCTGATGCATATCAAGGTATACAAACACGCGCAATAGCGCATCTCACTGTGACTAACGACATTCAGCCGGGTCGGGACCAGGGTTGCCACTGACGAAAAAAAAAACTTACCATCCACTTAAAAAAATCTACCAAATCTGGAAAATATCTACCAAAATTTTTGTTTTGGTATTTTAATAAAAACTAGTTTTTTATTTTTTTTTTAGTTATTTCAATATGAATTAAAATTGTTTTTAAGGAACTTTTTATTTAAGTAGTTATACGGCATTTGAGATCATATTAACGGCGTATTCTGAGTTTCCTTTAACCAAAAGCGAAAGTGATGAAAGTGAAAGGCAACAACGAAACTTCATCATTTGAAAAAACTTGAACTGTCGTGTAAATTTCGAACTTTTTACTCTGAATCTTTAGAACAATTAATGATGGAATTTTATTTGATTATAAACAACAATGTGCAACTAAAAATACCCGTTGATTTTTTTTTAATTTTTTTGCCGCCAGTCTTTTGTGGTTTTTATCATTTAACTATTGCCATTGATAAAAATGGCGTTGATTAATTTTTTTTTGCGAACAACCATAGCACGTAATTACATAATACTATAATAATAATCATTTAAAATATTTATGCAATTAAAAGCTCCTCGGGATTCCACTAAAATGACTTTTTAATGGAGCACGATATGTTCGCCTTATATCGATAAATATTTATACGTATGAATATAAAAAGCATTCGAAAATTAATGAAATAAAGTACACTACATTTTGGAGAGAAATTTATAATATAAAGATAACTATGAAAAATAAAGCGAGAACGAAAAGTTCAACAAAAATCTACCAAAATGAGAAAAAATTTACCTTTTTACCAACCCAAATTTTTTCTACCAATTTTGGTAACAATTAACCAAAGTGGCAACCCTGGTCGGGACCCTTTTAAATGTGCCAGCTCTTAGCGGTTGGGGGGAGTTCGTGGCTGGTGCCGAAAGTCCACATTACAAACTTTATTATAGAGTCCCTGCAGAAGCTAAATAATACTGATGGTACACTACAAAGGAAAACAAATCCAAAAGAAAAAAAACAAAAAAACTAAACGGCTTGAATGCAAATAACCTTAAAGCGGGATCAATAATTACAACAATGGTCAAAGTCAAAACCGGTACTGTGGTTATCCTCATTTGGCTGGAATCGCGACGTATTATGTTGTAAAGCAACGCGCGTTCTTTACCCACCCTCCATGCCACTCTATTAACATTTTGGTAGAGGGCCCGTTTTTATTATCGCTGATGTCGCTGTTTTTATCTCACCATGTCACAAGGAAAAGTCAAAATTTTCTACTCCAACATTATAAAGTCACTATTTTATTAACGAAAATTCATAGCTCCTTAGCAATTAATGATAACTTATATTTAGGCTTCAACGTCTGCCACTCTTCAAAAAAAACTTGCAAATTGGGCTATTACGAGAAATTTGTATAATTAATAAAGTTTAACAACACAAATTCTGGGCTTGTAGAATTTTATAAACCTTATTCCAAATATACAAATTGACCAATCTTACATAAAATTTCAACAAGTAAGAATATAAAAAAAATACCATTTGCCCATGTGTACTGGTTGCGCTAGTATATAGGTAAGTATATAAGTAGCTAGGGAATTTGTTTATTTACTTAGATCTCAGTTTAGGTGTCAATATAAATTATCTAGGGATCTATCATAAGTACAAATGTGGGTATTAAGCCTTATTAACAACTTAGAAAATAAGGTAAATTTTCATGATTTGAGCATGTGCAAATGTAAAGGCTCAGGAGGATGCATAAACATATATGTCGCCAAAACAAAAGCAAGCAGTAGAGTTCTTCATGCGGGCAATTCACATCGGATACTAAATTCCAGCACTAGTCAAATTACGCTTTGTACCTACTTTTGCTTTTGCTTTGCCGATCGCCTCAACAACAAATACAAGAGAATCGCATTTTCTTACTTACATTTTTTTCCACTGCTGTCCGATGAAAGGCCTTCCAACGACGCGAAGTAATGCTGAGGAAAATTATGCTAAGCAATTGCTTTTGCCAAAGTTAGTATAAGTTGTTGTTGCAAATTTTTCGTTTCTTTTGGAAATACAAATTTATGTTTACTCGGGTGAGCTCATGCACAGTGGGCCGAACAAGGCAACTGATCTATTTATTGAACTGTGATATTTTATTGATTAATTTATATTCTTTGCTATGGACTGTGGTATTATAAAAATTTACTGTAATTTTTAATTATTTCAAGTAATAGTTATTTAGTTACACCATGTTTTTTAGCTATTAAGTAGGTCTATAGTTAAACCAAGTGATGTATATTATTTATACCATAATTAGCTATTATTTCGATTGATTATTTGGATTTATAGGTTTTTTTCGTACTATACATTTAGCCTAGCGTAAATATGTAGTTTATGCAATTCTCATATATTGATATGTAGGTACATACAAGCTTTGTGAGCGTATGCAGGCGAACTGAAGCAATCAGAATTTGCTTTGCCATGGAAATTCTATGTATGTATATAGAGATATACAAGAACTATAAAGGCACTTTGCGATATGCAAAGATGATGTTTTCACATCTTTGGCTGGGGATTTGGATGTTTCAACCCAGCTAGAAAGGCGTCTTCCGGGGTTGTCGTCAGGTACACAACAGAAGAATGGTTGGAGAATGTTGGTGGTGGCTACGGGCTCTTTGCACCCCGCAGCGTTTAGGTATAACCAACCTCGTCGTTGGTGACTACTACGTTTAGTGTGCTCCTAGGAAAATTCCGATGCTGCGGGCACGTGGCGTCCAGCGCAATCCAATCTGTGCAGCAGGAATCAGATGTCAAAGCCACGGAATAGCTCGGCAGCTTTTAGGTGCGATTTAGCGCGTGGAGGTAATAATTGGAGTTTTTTTGTTTTTTTTTTTGTCCCGTTCGAGGGCGAACTATTCCGCGCTTTCCGCTATAAATATTACCACGAGGAATAACACAATTGTTTCCAAAAGTGGCTTTTCGTTTTCTGGACCCGCTATTATTTCACTTCCTGGGGGGATTCTGCTGATAGTTGTCGATATTTTATTTGCTGATTAGCACACAACTTACTCGGCCGACGACTTAAACGAAAGAGGAAGTGACTCGTCCCATGTGGCTAGTCTTAGGCTGCCAGCAGTAATTCTCGAATCTTCTTACGAATGACTGTCACACTAAGACTGTCAAAACTATCGCGAACCTATCCAAAAGCGGATTAGACCAAATGAGAGGAGTGGTTTGTTTCTTTGCTTATGGGTATGAAATATCCCCTGATAGAAAAATTTTGCGAGAATATGTATGTATGTTATTAAGAAGCAAAAGTAATAAAACAAAAATGGTAAAGCGTAGCAGTTACAAAAAGTGTGTCTTCTTTAGCCCGCATAGGGCCCGAAAGAAAAATTGGGAAAAATGGTTCTTTAATGCTTTACTAAATATAATACAAAAATTTATGGAGAAGCTGGCTTCCTAAACCATTACAGGGCCAGATAATCTGACTGCCTTTGGCTGGATGATTAGCTGGAATTAGGGTTTAATATCCTTAGCGTGATAAGTTCCAATTTCTTTGCCTTTCAAGTCTTCGATTAAATAATATGCATTTCCTACTTTTTTCTTTATCCTGCATTTTATAAACTGAGCTCCCAGCTTAGCATTAAAATTTTTATCGGATTTACTTAAGGCAAAATTTCGTCTGAACACTTCCTGACCTACCTTAAACGAAACTCGTTTTGCTCGCAGGTTATACTGAGCTACGTTTCGATCATACGCCTTACGTATATTGTCTTGTATGTCTTTTCGCAATATTGTCAATTTGTCGCCATGGTCAATTGCCACACTCGACTCTTCGACCAACGAAAGGTGTTTAAGCAAGCGGTAATCCGAACCATGCGTTACCATGTTGCAACCAAATAAGGCTTTATATGGCGAACATCCTATTGACTGATGGAGTGAAGATCTAAGGGCACAAGAAATACTTGTCAAATATTTATCCCATTCTGATTGGTCCTGCTTAATATATGATCGGATAGCAGCTAACAATGACCTGTTCACGCGCTCAGCTGCATTGCTTTGCGGCGAATATAAAGCAGTGAACATTTGCCTAATTCCGAATTCTGTCAAAAATGCTTTAAAGTCATTTGACTTAAACTGCGAACCATTATCGCTTACTATCGTCTCAGGAACTCCATAACAATGAAAAATGTGATGTAGAAGAAAATCTTGTATAGCAGCGGAGGTAAATTTACGCAAAGGACAGAGCCAATGGAATTTGCTAAAATGATCAAGCACTATCAACAAACCAATATTGCCGCGTTTGCTTCTTGGATATGGGCCATGGATATCAATGTAAAATTTTTGAAAGGGTCTCAAAGACACGCTTTGCAACCTCATTGGCGGAGTAAGCGTAACGTTTGGCGCTTTTGTTTCTTTGCAGGTATCGCACTGTCGAATATAGTCACGTACATCTTTCGCCAAACCTGGCCAAAACAAATTACGCTTAATTCGCTCAATGGTTTTTTGCATGCCGGCATGGGCAGTAATGACACTGTCATGGGCACGTTTAATAACGTCCTTCCTCAACCTTTCGGGGACCCATAATTTCCACGCGTTGTTGTCTTCGTCTATGCTACCTGCCAAATGCTGCGTGCGAATATAAACAAACTTATCAACGACTTTTAAATCGGGTAAATTGTCTTTACTGTCTTGGATTTTCCGTACCAATTGCACATAGTCTGGATCGAAGAAAGCGGTGGAATCTACATCAATTTCAGGGCCGACTGCTTCTAAGCTCGATATCTCGGTATCATAGATTCGCGATAACGCATCCGGAACAGTATGATCTTTGCCTTTGCGGTGGGAGATGGTAAATTTATATGTTTGTAAGCGCAAAATCCACCTTGCTAACCTACCACTAACGTTTTTCTGTCGCATCAGCCATACGAGGCTAGAATGGTCAGTAATTACCTCGAACTCTTGAAGTTCGAGATAACATCGAAACTTCTCAATGGCTAAAATTACGGCTAAACATTCTCTTTCAGTGACACTATAGTTTCTTTCAGCTTTCGATAATTTCTTTGACATGAATGCTATAGGTTTTTCATCATTTTCATCGGATAATTGTACAAGCACCGCGCCAATACCATAATCACTGGCATCGCAATGTAAATAAAATTTTCTATTAAAATCGGCATTTTGTAAAACAGGTGCAGAAGTTAACAGTAACTTAAGCTTTTCCTGCGCAGCTTGAGCTTCGTCAGTCCAAAGAAACTTTCTTTTTGTGGACAAAACCTCCGTTATGGGACATGTGATTTCCGCGAAATTCTTAATAAATCTCCTGTACCATCCGCACACTCCTAAAAATCCACAGACTTGTTTAATATTCTTGGGCGGGGGCCAAGACACAATACAAGAAATCTTTTCTGGGTCAGTGGAAACTCCACCGCTTCCTATCACATAACCTAAGTAGTTGATTTTAGTTACACAGAATTGACTTTTGTTCAGGTTTAGTGTAAGATTCGCTTTTCGAAATTGTTCTGCTATGCGCACCAATACAGACAGATGCGAAGAAAAATCTTCAGATACTATGCACATGTCATCTAAGTAACCGAACACGCAATGTTGCAGATCTGGGGGGATTAAGGCATCCATGAGTCGGCACATAGTGGCCGGTGCGTTGCATAGCCCAAATGGCATGACAACAAATTGGTACAGTGGTCGCCCGGGAATCGTGAACGCTGTTAACGGACGCGACTCTGGCAACAACTCAATCTGCCAATAGGCATCCTTCAGATCTAATTTGGTAATGATGTTAGCCTTTGGCAGTCGAGAAAAGATGCCGTCGATGCTCTGAAGTGGATAAGCATCTTTTTTCGTCACTTCATTAACTTTGCGGGCATCCAAGCACAATCGAACCTTGCCGGGTTTTACCACTAATCTCATTGGCGAGCTCCATGCTGAATTAGATGGCTCAATTACGCCTAATTTCATCATCCTATCCACTTCGTCAAACATTAATTTTTCAACAGCCGGGCTAACAGGGTAGTATCTTTGTTTAATCGGTTTGGCACCGCCTACGTCAATATGATGTTGAATCAACCCAGTACGGCCTAAGCCTTGAATTTCAAAATTAGGAAAAAGCAATTTGACAGCTTCTAATTGCTGTTTTTGGCTATCTGTCAACGGAAAATCAATCGAAGAATCTCCCTGGGAATTTTCTAACGCCACTTCACTGATAATCCCTGGTGCCAATTCGAAAATGCGCCAGAAGTCAATACCCAAAATAAGTCTTTGAGTAATCGACGGTATGACGTATAATTTTATTTGTCTTTCCATATCTTGGTATCGCATATATACGTTAAGAAATCCTTTAACGTGATGCGCACGGCCATCTGCTGTTTTTACATGAGAATTAATGCGGTGAAATTCTGATAAATGGGAGAAATCTTTTTGCGCAATATCGGACCCGATACAACTTACATTTGCGCCAGTATCTAATAAGCCTAGCTCGGTATAACTCAAAAATTTTACTTCCGCGAACCTTCTTAAGTCTGTGTTATTATTAAAAATGGATGAAACTAATATCTTCTTATTTTTACGTATTCTACCAAAAAAATCTCTCATACGCAATGTGTTCCTTTTCACTCGCTTGCCGTTTTCTTCGAAAATTCTTTTCCTAACTTCCATGTAGTTTTCCAGTCGTTCATGGTACGGTTTAAAGGAAAAATGAATATCCGTAGAATGACCAAAGCTAGCGTTTTGGCGGTTAATAATCGGTTTGTTGGTTCCTTCTTTTAATTCGGGGGCAGTCGGTTGTTGTTGAATGCACCCCGTTGGCAGTTTTCCGCTTTGCGCTTCGCACATTTTTCGCACTTCGGTGTCCCACATCCATAGCAGAACACGCGTGTGTCTGCCAGACAATCTTCCCATATGTGCCCTTCACTATCGCAGTTCCAGCACTTAAGCTTGCTGTGCGGCTTGTGGATGGCTGCAATATCTGCTTGAGTCCTATCAGATTCAACCCGGTCCATTTCTTCACTTTCAAGAGTAAATACTTGTCTACGGGCACCTATAGTAGCTGGGGGTTTAATTTGGCTAGATCTACCGGACTGTTCCTCTTTTAATAGATTCTCGCGCATTTGGCACAACTTCCTCAAATGCGCCACTGATAGGACAGGTATGTATAACAATTCATGCCTGACTTCAGGTCTAAGATTACGGATAAGAATTTCAATTAACTCTTCCTCCGGAATGCTTCTACCTAGTCGGTCTACAAGTAAACTGACTGCATCGTAAAAACTCTGAAAAGATTCTCCTGGCTTTTGCTTACGCGCACGTATTTGTTCCCGGAAATCAAAATCGGAACGAAAGTCTTTGTATTGATAACGTAACGCTAGACAAAATTCACGCCAATCAATTGTTTCTACCTGTTTATGGTACCTCCAATACCAATCCAAGGCTTTTCCTTTTAACAGTGAGTGCAAATTTTTGCATAATGCGTCAAAGTCATTGCTTAAAGTTCCCCTGGTCAACATGCTAATTCTGTACACAAATTCTTCTACAGTCAAACCGTCAGAAGTACCATCGAACTGCACATTCCATTTTTGTATAGTATTAGAAATTTTTGTGGGATTAACCGCCGTACTTAATGAGCCACCCCTTGACAAATTATTGCGACTATTCTCATCGGGCGATCCGCTATTATTGCGCGTATTCCGATCGATTGGATTGGAAGTTAAATTCAAGGAACGACACATTCGTTGAACGCTCTCTTCTACCATTTGTGAGATGCGGTCGTAATCAATACTGTTTGGACGATTAGCATTATTTCTTCTCCCACGATTTCGCGATCTGTTCGAGTTATCTCGAGCATTTCGGTTGGGAGCATTACCTGAGCTTTGACTCATGTCCGCAATCGGGACATTTAAGCTGGTGTTTAAAGATGGCGGTTCTGGTTGCTGTTCCACAGCCGAGGTCATATTTGGAGCTAAATTTCTTGCTAGGCTACGCGTTACTACTCCCAGCCTTGCACCTGTTGTAGCCGAAGCCGTAGGCTGTGAGTGACTTGGTGAATGATTACCTACCACTAACTTTAAATCTTTTGGTTGTAAAATTCTTGTGCATGAGGGACAATCTGAGTGCGTTTTCAACCAATTCTCTACGCACTGTTTATGAAAGATATGTTGGCAAACGGTTACGCAACAGGGTTGCGTATCCGTCATGGCATTCGTGCAGACTAAACAATTGTTTATTTCTGCATTCGCCGCTGTAGACGTTTGAGGACTATGTAATAGTGACATGATCCTCTCTTAATACTTTTTCCTTATATTACTTATTGATTTAATTAATACTAACTGAAAACAACATTTAAACAGCCAAATGAGAACAGAAAAAATATTAGGGCTATTGTAGCTACGAGAATTTTTTTTAAAAGCTTACTCTCTTGTTTGACTCCAATGATCTTTATCCGGACGAAACTTAGCATAAGCCGAGAGGATTTCGTATCTCCGTTGGAATCAAGGTCCTAACAATTCTATGAGCTAATAAAAAAAATCCGAGGAGATTTGAAGAGACAACTTCGCGCAGAAATTTTTTGAAATTCCGGTAAAGTCTATAACAAGAGGCCATCGGTCGAAAATATTTAGTCAGAGCAAAATACTCGAATTTCCGTATAACATTGTAATAGTATTAACGGAATAAAGTCAATTCAACTACGCGATTTATCTTTCTTTTGAAACCAAATGAGCTAAATGGGGCCAGAATTTTCACAATTGAAATAGTAGTTGTAACAACCTTTCCAAAACATCGATTAAAATTTTTAGGTACGGTTTTCGCATGCTTTTTCGAAAATTCCATATGCCTCAAAATTCAACTTCCATTTTGGAAAAATTTTCTCAAAACTATTTGGCAAATAGACAATTAGGGAGCACTAAACCGAAAATTGTAGCTGAAACAAAAGCTAATTTGACAGCCGGGTGGTCGAGAGTTGATTACCATCAATTACTCGCAATTCCAACCGGCAAAAGAACAAAAAAGTATTATTCCTAATTTACAATAATCAGTCTGAACTGCTAACTACCAATTGTTACCTGCACTTGTTAACGGTGTTGTTTAACAAAAAGGTATGCTTGTGTGGGCCCCACGTTGGGCGCCAAAAATTATGTAATGCTAATGTGCCGGGGATATACAGTGACCTGTATATGGTTAAGTGATGCTGATGCATATCAAGGTATACAAACACGCGCAATAGCGCATCTCACTGTGACTAACGACATTCAGCCGGGTCGGGACCCTTTTAAATGTGCCAGCTCTTAGCGGTTGGGGGGAGTTCGTGGCTGGTACCGAAAGTCCACATTACAAACTTTATTATAGAGTCCCTGCAGAAGCTAAATAATACTGATGGTACACTACAAAGGAAAACAAATCCAAAAGAAAAAAACAAAAAAACTAAACGGCTTGAATGCAAATAACCTCAATAATTACAACAATGGTCAAAGTCAAAACCGGTACTGTGGTTATCCTCATTTGGCTGGAATCGCGACGTATTATGTTGTAAAGCAACGCGCGTTCTTTACCCACCCTCCATGCCACTCTATTAACATTTTGGTAGAGGGCCCGTTTTTATTATCGCTGATGTCGCTGTTTTTATCTCACCATGTCACAAGGAAAAGTCAAAATTTTCTACTCCAACATTATAAAGTCACTATTTTTTTGATAACTTATATTTAGGCTTCAACGTCTGCCACTCTTCAAAAAAAACTTGCAAACTGGGCTATTACGAGAAATTGGTATAATTAATAAAGTTTAACAACACAAATTCTGGGCTTGTAGAATTTTATAAACCTTATTCCAAATATACAAATTGACCAATCTTACATAAAATTTCAACAAGTAAGAATATAAAAAAAATACCATTTGCCCATGTGTACTGGTTGCGCTAGTATATAGGTAAGTATATAAGTAGCTAGGGAATTTGTTTATTTACTTAGATCTCAGTTTAGGTGTCAATATAAATTATCTAGGGATCTATCATAAGTACAAATGTGGGTATTAAGCCTTATTAACAACTTAGAAAATAAGGTAAATTTTCATGATTTGAGCATGTGCAAATGTAAAGGCTCAGGAGGATGCATAAACATATATGTCGCCAAAACAAAAGCAAGCAGTAGAGTTCTTCATGCGGGCAATTCACATCGGATACTAAATTCCAGCACTAGTCAAATTACGCTTTGTACCTACTGCTTTTGCTTTGCCGATCGCCTCAACAACAAATACAAGAGAATCGCATTTTCTTACTTACATTTTTTTCCACTGCTGTCCGATGAAAGGCCTTCCAACGACGCGAAGTAATGCTGAGGAAAATTATGCTAAGCAATTGCTTTTGCCAAAGTTAGTATAAGTTGTTGTTGCAAATTTTTCGTTTCTTTTGGAAATACAAATTTATGTTTACTCGGGTGAGCTCATGCACAGTGGGCCGAACAAGGCAACTGATCTATTTATTGAACTGTGATATTTTATTGATTAATTTATATTCTTTGCTATGGACTGTGGTATTATAAAAATTTACTGTAATTTTTAATTATTTCAAGTAATAGTTATTTAGTTACACCATGTTTTTTAGCTATTAAGTAGGTCTATAGTTAAACCAAGTGATGTATATTATTTATACCATAATTAGCTATTATTTCGATTGATTATTTGGATTTATAGGTTTTTTTCGTACTATACATTTAGCCTAGCGTAAATATGTAGTTTATGCAATTCTCATATATTGATATGTAGGTACATACAAGCTTTGTGAGCGTATGGCAGGCGAACTGAAGCAATCAGAATTTGCTTTGCCATGGAAATTCTATGTATGTATATAGAGATATACAAGAACTATAAAGGCACTTTGCGATATGCAAAGATGATGTTTTCACATCTTTGCTGGGGATTTGGATGTTTCAACCCAGCTAGAAAGGCGTCTTCCGGGGTTGTCGTCAGGTACACAACAGAAGAATGGTTGGAGAATGTTGGTGGTGGCTACGGGCTCTTTGCACCCCGCAGCGTTTAGGTATAACCAACCTCGTCGTTGGTGACTACTACGTTTAGTGTGCTCCTAGGAAAATTCCGATGCTGCGGGCACGTGGCGTCCAGCGCAATCCAATCTGTGCAGCAGGAATCAGATGTCAAAGCCACGGAATAGCTCGGCAGCTTTTAGGTGCGATTTAGCGCGTGGAGGTAATAATTGGAGTTTTTTTGTTTTTTTTTTTNTGTCCCGTTCGAGGTGCGAACTATTCCGCGCTTTCCGCTATAAATATTACCACGAGGAATAACACAATTGTTTCCAAAAGTGGCTTTTCGTTTTCTGGACCCGCTATTATTTCACTTCCTGGGGGGATTCTGCTGATAGTTGTCGATATTTTATTTGCTGATTAGCACACAACTTACTCGGCCGACGACTTGAACGAAAGAGGAAGTGACTCGTCCCATGTGGCTAGTCTTAGGCTGCCAGCAGTAATTCTCGAATCTTCTTACGAATGACTGTCACACTAAAACTGTCAAAACTGTCGCGAACCTATCCAAAAGCGGATTAGACCAAATGAGAGGAGTGGTTTGTTTCTTTGCTTATGGGTATGAAATATCCCATGATAGAAAAATTTTGCGAGAATATGTATGTATGTTATTAAGAAGCAAAAGTAATAAAACAAAAATGGTAAAGCGAAGCAGTTACAAAAAGTGTGTCTTCTTTAGCCCGCATAGGGCCCGAAAGAAAAATTGGGAAAAATGGTTCTTTAATGCTTTACTAAATATAATACAAAAATTTATGGAGAAGCGGGCTTCCTAAACCATTACAAGTAGCAATCTGCACAAAGTGTAATGGCGGCAATATCTTATTAGCTTTGAAATTAATAGTGTCCATTCAATAGTGTTCGCTTTATTTTTGGAAACGAAACATGTTTTGCATGTTCTGAATTATGTATTTCTACATTCTTCATCAAATATTTCTCGTATACCAGCTCTTTTTGCGTTTGGTTTTTCGGTTGTCATTGTTAGAAACAAACTTTTAAATTTTCAGTAAACATTTTTTTTTTCAAAATTCGAATAAATCGAAATAAATCGAATTTGTAACACCAATTTTCAAATCGAATAATCGATTGGTTGGACAATATTTTAAATTCCGAAAAAATCGATTTTCAACCCCCACTACCCATCCCTAGGTAATACCTCTATTTCGACTTTCGTCGTAATTGAGCAAAAATAAACTTGTTCCATTTTTTCTTTTTATTACAACGCTTTTATCAACTTGCAATGTTGTGGCTCCAGAAACTTTCAATGTTGTGGATCCAGAAACTTTCAATGTTGTGTGTCCGACACCATAAAACCTTTGCTTTGCAAAGTTCCTGTAAAAAAGTCTAGTGCATAGGGCGACATCTGTAGTGAATAGGGCGAGGTAGATTTCTTTAAATAAAATTAATTGGTGCTCGTTTGTATGTACATACATATGTAAATGCATGTGTGTGCACCTTTCTATTAATATCGTTGAATTATTTTAATATCTATCGCAAAATTTTATACAGACAAGACAAAAAAGTAGAAAATAAATAATATAAAAAAAACTTTTAATATACAACGCTTGTATAAATGAAAAGCGTGGGGCGAATGCAATACAAAGCATTATATTTAATTGACAATAGGCAAACTACATAGCATAGACCTAAAATTTCTTCAGCGAAAGTACAAATCTGAGATCGATTTTAAGCGGTCGTTATTCATATATCCACATACATATGAACATATATTACCCTTCATATCAATTCAGGTGGCTATTATATGCGCCCACGCTTTTCATTTTCAATCTCATAAATTGGTTATAACGACTTTTGCTAAAATTTCAAAATCAAAAGTTATCAAAACAAATCTATGGGACTGAGAAATATTATTTTCTACTTTTTAGTCCATTTATAAAAGCGTTGTATATTAGAAAGTTTTTTTTTTTTATATTATATATTATTATTTCTTTAAGTTAAAGTATTAAAGTAATAAATGTAGACTTGACACTTGCAAATTTGACATTTCAGATTTGGAAAAGTAAAAATGCCCTAAGTTAGCAACATTAAGTAAGTTAAATTACGACACTGAAAATACGATAAATTCACACATTTAGCTTAAGTTTTTTACTAAATGTAATTCAACTTTTGGCTTTGCTACTTCCCAAAAAAACTGTTCTGCTTTTCAAAATAATGAGAACTGTGATTTTAGGAGAAAAATATAGTAAATCTTGAAAATTTAAGGATATGTACACATTTTACAGTAAAACATATTAAATTGCGCGCTAACTTAAAAGCAATTTTGACC
Source organism: Rhagoletis zephyria (assembly GCF_001687245.7). Taxonomy (NCBI): domain Eukaryota; kingdom Metazoa; phylum Arthropoda; class Insecta; order Diptera; family Tephritidae; genus Rhagoletis; species Rhagoletis zephyria. The sequence continues at coordinate 135,355 of NW_016157289.1, forward strand.
ACTTTGTAAAAAATTTCATGAATATGGTCAACTTTGGGACCTTTGAGGCACATTTTTCGCGGGGCAAGTTTTTAAGATCAAAGAAAAATTTCTAGGAAGTCTTGCTTTGTAGCTTAACAAAAAATTTTCTCCATACTAATATGGCGCAGTCTAATGTATAAACATATATTTGACATAACTTTGTAAATAACCGTACTTACATACGTACATAGTTTTTCAAATCCACATTTCCGATCTAATATTTCATGACACCTGCGAATTACGTTCTACATACATAGAGTCCACTGGAGTATTGTTCCTCATATCCAGCCAAGACACCACGTATCATCGTCCATTAGCAGCACGTCTACGCGATGACATTATTAACCAAGCCGAAAGCCAATTGGCCAACACTAACTACGTCATCACCGTTCATATACTACATGAAATATTCAATTTTCCAAGCTATTGGGTGATAAAGAGTACGATGCCTTTGGTGCGCTCCAAACTGCTAGACGAGCATACCAAGTGGGTGGTGTGGTTAGAGGAGAGTACACATGTCTCACTGAAGGCTCTTTTGGAACAGTTAATACTGGAGGATGCGACACAGGTAAGTAAGAAGATTACAAATGAAATATTTTTCACCCGTGGATATTCAACGAAGGGCTGAGGAAAATATTTATGTATGTATTTACATAAATATATGTAGATACAAAAACATATTTAACCCGAGGATGGGCAGCACTCTAGGAGGCGCTAAGTTAACCTACTGGGCCTAAGTAGGCCCATGTTAATTAAATGGCAGATTTTTCTTATTATAGCGTGATATTGCGTAGGCTGACATCATATGTGGCCTCGTTTGTTAGTTTATAATTTTAGAATGTATTTATGGACAAATAGGCCTCTTATAAGGTGTACATACGAAATGAAAATGTATGAAAGGACTTTTACTATTGATAGAAAACACTTAAATGATTCTAAATTTTGACATCACTTTTTGGGAACGAAGTATACAAATACACGCAAGCTCTTAGGTCGAGTGTCTAAATGCGTTGTAATCAGCCATGATGCAATAATACAAGGTGTTATCGGTTGGCAACTTCTCGCTCTAATTCCGCCATATTGACTGCCTTAGGTGAGACAGTGTTAGTTCTTTAACAATTCTTTGTCTAATAATATAGTTGAATATTTTTTTAATTTTTCTCAGTATACGCATTTTTTTTTCTTAAAAAGGTATTTTATCTTATTTTATTTCATTTCATTACGAATATACTATACAAAAGCAAATTTTGTTTAGGAAAAAATTTGAAGTTTTATATTTTTACCCCAAATGGGGCGTAATTTCTTCCCGTTTTTCTTCTCGTTCTACTGAGCTAAGGCAGTGTCAAATCGAGCTGTCATAATTGATACCACCTTGTATTATTGCATCATGGTAATCAGCTTTGTACTTAAGGACTTGCATTAAGAATTTTCGACGCTCTCGTTTATTCCCGTTCTCGTTATTATAAAGATCCCACACAGTGTTGCCACACATATGCTTTTCCTACTAAAACTGGTGGGTTTTTTTTACATTTGGTGGGTTGGTAGGCTAGGTTGGATTTTGGTAGGTTTCGCGACAATAATAGTCATTTGCGAAAAATACACGTTCAAAAATTTGGGTTTAATTTTTGAACCGCGCTGGGACTACTGCTTTTTTCTAATCTTTTATAGTCTACTTTTTAAACCACTCAATAGTTTTAGGCAATTTTTAATATATTCTGGTTTTAATTTTAGTCGAGGCAACCTAGAAAATGTTGTTTTGCTATGAGTGGTTCAAAATTAAAACCAAAAAGCTCGTGGTTTAAAAATCAAACCAAAATGATTTAATTCGAGTTCCTAGGTTTCATATATAGAAAATTTGGTTTAAAATCTAAACCGAAATAGAAAATGTTTGCATCAATATGCCTAATACAATTGGCTGCTACCATGGCTGTCCGGGTCCAAATTTAAGATTTTTTTTATTCTTAATTATGAAAAAGCTTTCGTGAAGTGTAGCGTGAAGCAAACGAAATAGAAAATGTTTGGATTTAAAATTTAAACCGAACTGTTTAAATTCTAAACCCAACATATGTGCTCTCTTTTAAACTTGGAAGGTTTGTTTTTGAAACTAAATTTAGTTTGGTCATATATGTAGTCTAAAAAGTTTAAAATTAAAACCGAAATTTTTAACCGTGTAGAAAATATGTATCTCCGAACATTTTAGCAAACTTGTTTCACCGGTGCATTCGTATAAGGGCGACCATAAACATATAAATGTATCTGATTCGTAAGTGAAAACGTATACCTATATTATTGCCAATATACATTATGAACATCCATAAATACATTCAACAAATTTTATTGAGCTTGAGGCTTGAATTTATTTATATATTGAGCTTGAAAAATTATTGTGGAAAAGCAACCATATTTTTGAAAAAATGGTAGAAGTGATAGCTATTTCGAAAATCACCACATTTCCTCATCAGACTTCTTTCAGTGGGATACGATCCAACGACCCCAGCGGACTCGGCCAGTTTCCTATGCACTGCGCTAAGTTCGCCTTGCAAATTCTTGTTGCCTTTTTCCACTTTTTCATTTGTGAAGCCAACTAAAATCAAGCGTAGCTATCCCAGTGCTATTTAAACTTGATCATGTGGTTGGTGGTTTTGTTGGTTTTGTTGGTTTTTTGTTAATAATTCTATTTTTATAATGTTTAACTTTTAGATGTGCTCGTCCTTAAGTAATTTTTTTTTGTTATTTTATGGCCTTATAACAATTATATTCAAAAATTTTTATTGAGCTTGGGCCGTTTTTAATGAAAAATTATTGTGGAAGAGCAACCGTATTTAAAAAAAAAAAAGGTAGAAGTGATAGCTATTTTGGAAATCACCACATTTCCTCATCAGACTTCTTTTAGTGGGATTCGATCTAACGACTCCAGCTGACTCAGCCAGTTACCTACGCGCCGTCGGCCATAAAACAACGAAAACAAACATCCATAAACACCTTATGTGCCTACAAGTTAATTTAAATTGAACTGAACTACAAAGTCGTACCGAAACTGGTGTGCTCTTTCAATACGTTAGTAAAACCCGTTGTTACATACGCGGCACTGGCTTGGTGAGCCTTTGGCTGTCTAATATTATCAGCATGAAAACTGGAGTACTTCGGGGTCATTTAGAGGTTCTCAAGCCATTCCTGGATGATCCCGCTATCAAGTTTACGGACATTATGCTACCGTGGTTATCCTTCTACAAACCCTATAAGGTCAGAATTCCTGAAAGGGGCTACTGGAAAGCGATAATACTAAGATTGACCAAGAGTCCGAAGTATGGTATACGACGGACATATACCATATTCCAGGAGGAAGTTTTCGAAGTCGAAATATGTGTTCGCGAATGTCTTCATAGAAGGACAAATGGGGACTGAATAAATATTATGTCGAATAGTCAGGCAGCGTTAAAGGCCCAACACTCTTTTCAAATGGCACCAATCCTGGTGGACAGCTGAAAAACTGTTTTGAAGCACCTACAATAGTGTAATGCTCTGGTGGGTTCCGGGACATGAAAGCAACGAAAGGTCTGACTGTCTCGCAAAGCGTGGAGCCCAAATGCACATGCATGGTTTCGAGCTCGTCTGAGGTGCATCTAAAGCATACACTGCAGAGCTACTTAGGAGCTGGGAAGAATCTCAGATTGCGGCCTACTAGGGAGTATCACAGCAAATAAGACAATCAAAGAGATCTATAACTCCTTCCAAGAGGAACGAAAAACTCCTTAACTTAGAAGGGAGGGTCTTAGAACTCTTGCTGGTTCCCTGACAAGACACTGCAAGTTAAAGCCTGATTATGGCAAACTTAACTTAACTTAAGGCTCTCTCTTAAAAATTCTGTTAAATGGGTGTTGCTTATAATTGAACAGCCGAAACTTAACGTAACTTAATGCCACGCCGAAATCTGTTTCATTTTGATTCTCTAAGTTCTACGTTCCGTTAAGTTAAGTTAAGTTGCCATAATCAGGCTTTTAAGATACCATTTGAATTGGGATGGTGGAGGAAACCCCACGTATCATCAACAGCAGACTGATACATCTTGAGGAATGATTGTCTGCTCCATCCAATATTTGTAAAATGGCACCTTCCAAAGAGCTTTACTTCTTCTTAGAACAAACAGGTAGGTTTTGGTCGGTTTTGGTAGGACATTTTGGTAGGAAACAAATGTGGTCGTGGCAGCACTGATTCCACATCAAATGTTGTAAAGCAGAGGTGAGCAAACTCACACTATCACACACATGTGCTTGTGTGCGAAGCAGCGAAGTCGTGCTCAACAGCCAGTGCTCGGACCGCACCACATTTGTGGAATAGATAAAATTTTTTTTTGCTAAATTATATTTCTACTACTTCTACTACCGTAAGCTAAAAAACTACCACATCTTGAAACTTCTTATTTTTTAACTTGTTTATTTGCGCATTAATGAATGGGCATTTTCGACAACAAAAAACAACATTTCTTGCTGCGATGTCGACACGTGCATGAACCAAAAATACAAGATCACGCCTTCTTCTTAGTAGCCCGTTATAATCGCATTTAGGAAAAAAGTTGGGCGACTTTGACATTAGCCGTTTGTATACATTTGTTCGTTGTTTAAAATTTGGTGGTGGCTTTTTACTGCAATTTTCTTAATTTTCGCTTGTGACAACGTGTGCACACATAAGGTAAAGAATAATTTAACACAACGACATATTTTTATATTTGCATAATAACAAGTAAGAAAGTCTAAGTTCGGGCGGAGCCGAACTTTAAATACCCGGCGCAAGTATTAAATATATGTTTTCTACCTTTCCGAAAGCTACCGCTACATGATAAGCCGGCGTGTATAAATTTTAAGTAAACTAGCGTCCTTAAATTTCAAAATATTGAAATTCCAAGCATTTCTGAAATTTACCGTTATATGAAAAGCGGCCGTAATTTTAGTCCGATTTCAACAATTTTCAATGGTTTACTTTTATGTGGAAAGCACAATAACCATACCGAGTTTGGTACAAATTGCTAGAACGGTTAGCGAGATACATATACGTGATCATAAGTGCGCGGTGCCACGCCCATTTTCCAAAATTTTATCATAAACGTATTTCCTGGCAAAGAATTGTTGCAACCATCATTTTGCAGAAATTAGCTTTAATATTTACTGATTTATCGAGGATTTCGTATTTCTCGAAATTACTGTTATATGGGATGTGGGCGTGGTTATTGTCCGATTTTAAANCCTTGTGCACAAGTGCGCTCGGGTATAAAAATGATTATTCATGCGTTCAACAATTACGCGGTTTTTTTTGTTCTCTTCGTTGTTTACTTCTTACAACAAAGATGGCGTCGAGATTTCAACAGCTAGAAAATAACTTTTTTCATTCTTTCTGGAAGGCGTGATCTTGTGTCTTTCGTTCATTTATTTATTTATTTTATTTATGATCGTCTTCGTGCGTCTTACGATAATTGACGATTGACTGATGCTGTGCTAGCACTTCGGCAAAGCAAATCAAATCACTTGTTGCTGAGACTTCACTGCGCAGCTATTCGAATAATACACACAGAAAATGTTTCGGGAGGAATGGGAAATAAGTTATTAGATGCTCGTAACTCAGCAATTTTTTTCCCCCAAAACAAAAAGGTTAGTGCTTCATTTGCCCTAAAAAACATTAAAAATCGTATTAAACTTGATTTCGAATTTTTAACCCATTCACCCTTCATGAATTGAAATACAATCAGACAGTTACACCCAAACATTTTAAACTTTTTATTTACAGTAATACTTAAGTGCATATAACATATTTATAAATTTATTTATTTTAATCTACCACATTGTTTTGGAATATGCCTCAATTTTTCATGGTGATTTACCTCTAAGATAATTTTTACGCCCGAACACTGTCAACAGCAACTGATTTAATTTGCTTTGCCGAAGTACCAGCGAAGCATCAATCGTCAATTATCGTAAGACACACGAAGATGATGATAGTATACACACCCTGCAGTACGGGGGAGTGACTACAGGACTGCTGAATCGGTAGCTAACTGATAAACACCGTCAATTACCGCAGTGTATTTCATCGATTACTTTTACAAGGCAATGTCCTAGGCGGTAGTCACCGTCGGCTCTCTCTGCACTACCGGGAGTTACTAAAGTGATTTATTGGCGCCCTCTGTCGTAGTTTTTCGCTATTCTGCTTCCGACTTGTTCGACTCTGCACTACCATGTGCACTACCACGGGTTAATAGAGTAACTACTTACCTAGGAGTCGGTGCAGTAGCGGTTCGAAAGTAGCGATTGACTCCAGCAGTACTGGAGGGCAGTGTGTGGACTATACAATTTTCTTTTAGTGGTAGATAGCCTTAAAAATTGTGAAAGATTCCAAAACAATGTGGTAGATTTACATATACATATTTATGTATGCATTAGGGCGGGTCAATTTCTATGGGAGATTTTTTCGACTATGCGCGTATAGAACAGAAGGATTCTATGTGTAATACTAAAATTTGTTGAAGAAACCATGGGTTTAAAATCAATTTAGAGTTTTCCAAATTGAGAAAATATCATTTTGCTGTAGTGTCGTAAAGAAGTACTTTAATTATGTATAAAAATTTGCTATAAGTGGTTTTTTGGTATGGGGAGTCCATTTCTACATTTATATTTTTCTTAAAACTTCCAACAGTGAAAATTTTAACATTTTATTCGAAACCTATTCCCGTAATTTGGCAAACTTCAAATTGATTTTAGACTCATGGTTTCTTCAGCAAATTTGCTTAGAATTACACGTAGAATCCTCCTATGCTATACGCCCATAATAAAAAAATTTCCCCGCCCTAGTATGTATGTAATAAAACATTTAAGTTTTTTAAGTATTTTATTAGTCTACAAAAGATACATACAATACTTTCACACATATGTATATATATTACTAATGAAAAGAAAAACAAACCCGTACGCATTTCGCTGTTACATATGTAGGTATGTCAAAAAACGATGAGCTTTCTCCGGAACTATCTTCTACCGGTAATGGTTTTGGAGGGCTGTCTTTTCTCCTGAAAAGTATTTATTATTAAAATATATTTCATAAATAGCTTAATATATTTACGTTAGAGTCATTTTAGCGAAGACGCTACCACAGGTGATCATAGATCGATTTCTTTCGAGTTAGTTTTCACTACTTTCTCTATTTTAAATCTGAGCGCACTTGTGCACAAGGGTATATTAATTTTGTTCACATAACGGTTGTTTGTAACAGCCAAAACGAATCGAGATAGATATAGACAAATGTATACATAAATGCTCAGAATGAATAGAGAAATCGATTAAGCCATGTCTGTCTGTACGTCCGTCCGTGTACACGATAACTCGAGCAAAAATTGAGATATCTCAACGAAATTTGGTATGTAGGTTTCCGTTAACCCAAGGTAAGTTGGTATTGAAAATGGGCGAAATCGGACTGTAACCACGCCCACTTCCCATATAACGGTAATTTCCAGAAATACGAAAACTGCGATATTTTAGTAACTAATGAAGATAATTCACTCAAAATTGAAATCTACAATAATTTTCAGACGAAAAATAAGAATATTATAAATTTTTGGAAAATAGGCGTAGCCACGCCCACTTATGATTACATGTGTATATCTTGGTAACCGCTGCACCAATTTCTTCCTAACTTGGCAAAGTTTTTGGCCCTGATACAGCATACTAAATGGCCGAAAATTTTAAAAATCGGACAATAACCACGCCCACATCCCATATAACGGTAATTTAGAGAAATACAAAATCTTCGATAAATCCGTAAATATTAAAGCTAATTTATTCAAAATTGATGCTTGCAACAATTCTTTACCAAGAAATATGTTTATGGTAAAATTTTGGAAAACGGGCGTGGCACCGCCCACTTATGATCACATATATGTATCTCGGTAATCGTTCTTCCATTTGTACCAAACTTGCTATGGCTATTGTGCTTGCTCCGTAAAAGCAAAACGTTGAAAATTATTGAAATCGGACTAAAATTACGGCCGCTTTTCATATAACGGTAAATTTCAGAAATGCTTGAAACTGCAATATTTCGAAATTTAAGGACGCTAATTTACTCAAAATTGATACACCCCGGCTTACCATCTAGCGGTAGCTTTCGGAAAGGTGAAAATACATATATTTAATACCTGCGCCGGGTATTTAATGTTCGGCTCCACCCGAACTTAGACTTTCTTACTTGTTATTGTTACAAACGCAACCGTAGGACGAATATCTCTCATATTGTATTTTCTCATAAAGTTGACAAGGCAATGCTCGTGTATTTAAGTTGACAATGCAAATAATAATTATCCAAATAGAAAGTGATTTATTACAAAAATATATTTACATTTGGTGAGAAGTTTTCAGAAATGCTTATTGGACGTCCCAACCGTCACGGCCAATTTCGTTTTTTAACCTGACTTTGAAAATACGAAATAAAGTAATTATATTAAAAGTATAATAAATATTCATGTGAAACAAGTAGAGCTCATTTTACTCACGAACTTTGCATCCACAATAGAGACTCGTTCCACCCGTCACAAAATACTGCCCCACCCACCACAAGCTAAAGGAGTTTTTATACCCGAGCGCACTTGTGAACAAGGGTATATTAATTTTGTTCACATAACGGTTGTTTGTAACAGCCAAAACGAATCGATATAGATATAGACTAATGTATACATAAATGCTCAGAATGAATAGAGAAATCGATTAAGCCATGTCTGTCTGTCCGGCTGTCCGTCCGTCCGTGTACACGATAACTCGAGCAAAAATTGAGATATCTCAACGAAATTTAGTATGTAGGTTTCCGTTAATCCAAGGTAGGTCGGTATTGAAAATGGGCGAAATGGGACTGTAACCACGCCCACTTCCCATATAACGGTAATTTCCAGAAATACGAAAACTGCGATATTTTAGTAACCAATGAAGATAATTCACTCAAAATTGATATCTACAATAATTTTCAGACGAAAAATAAGAATATTATAAATTTTTGGAAAATGGGCGTAGCCACGCCCACTTATGGTTACATGTGTATATCTTGGTAACCGCTGCACCAATTTCTTCCAAACTTGGCAGAGTTTTTGGCCTTGATACAGCAACTAAATGGCCGAAAATTTTAAAAATCGGACAATAACCACGCCCACATCCCATATAACGGTAATTTNGTATAAACGTAGTAACAATTATCTATTTTCAAGTATACATACATATGTATGTATCCGTAGTTGGTATGATTGCCGTACTGAGTGCCATACCTGCATAAGAGCGTTGAGCTTGCGCTTGCTAGCTTGTTTTTTTTCTAGCCGGTATGTGTGGTTGGCCAAAGGGTTATACACAACTTTCTACAAGGAGCGCGATGAATTGCCAAATGAAATGTGAAGTTTCATAACTAGGCACTTGGTAAATCACCTGAAATCTTAGTCAGAATATTTTTCGGCTAGTAGTCGTAATATCGGTTAGGTACAAAATCCATTTTTGCAGCATTCATAGATCTCCAGAGTACTTCGACATTGAAAAACACATTTGAATCTGTGTGCCTCTGAAAGAGTCTTTCTTCCTTCTGTCACATCGTACTCTGTCAACAGGGTTTTCCGCTTACACTCATACAAAAATCAAATTCATGTCGAAATTGGATCCTACCCCAGAATTGCGCATGCAGCTTTCAGACATTATATCGAACTACTATTTTATACAATAATTAATAACAGTGAAACAATTTCTTTCTTCACATTAAAATTTAAAGTATGTATACTGTTTCTAGTATAAGTTTTTATTCATATTTGGATTGCAGTGCCTTTGATTTTTAGTAATTTGATGTGGGGTTCCATAAAATGAAAGGTGTTTAGTAAGGGTTCCAACATCTTAAAAGTTTAAGAACCCCTGGTGTAGTGGTAAGCAGTGCGCGCTTCCACTCCGCAGCGCCTGGGTTCAAGCCCTGGTCAAAGCAACATGGCAAAAAATATAGAAAAAAGGTTTTTTCTTAACAGCGGCCGTCCCTCGGCTGGCAATGGCAAACCACCGAGTGAATTTCTGCTATGAAAAACAGCTTCTCATAAAAATACAATCGCCGTTTGGAGTCGGCGTAAAACTGTAGGCACCTCTGTTATGTGTGACAACATCAAGGCGCACGCCACAAGTCGGAGGAGAAGCTCGGCCAAACACTAACATATGTGTAAGCGCCAATCTATATATATATATATATATGGTATGCAAAAAATCTCGTTTTTCGACAGAAAATCCCATCCGCCCGTTTGAGTCATAAAATCCCGAAAAAAGGGCGAAATCCCGCAAACTGGCTGCACTGGTCCGACCTAATTCCTTTTTTTCCTTTTTATTTCGGCCACTGACTTTGAATTTCCCTAAGTCGAATGCATTTGAAAGTAGTATCAAGACACTTTCGACCTCTGTTTTTGAGTTAAACGAGTTAGTTATTTAAATCCAATTTGGACCAGGTGCTCACATCAAAAATTATAATTTCCACTCTCATTAACTGAAACACTGTCGTAAGCATATCCAATCAGCTGATGAATTTGATTCTGTAGCTGAATGAGATATGAATTTGCCGCCCTGTTTTCTACTGATAATTAGTCTGTTCGACAAGCAGATAATCAAGGCGAATTTATACAAGGTGGTGTTGTATGATCAGCTGATTTCTTCGCTTTGCATGTATTTTGTCTTTGCTTTTACTGATTTGACAGTAAACTTTGGGGCGAATTGCGATTTGACATAACACCCGCAATACAAAATATATGTGGTTGTTATTGTTGTAATCTAAATTCGCCAGTAACACCACCTTGTATAAATTCATGATGCAAAAAATAAGATGATGTACATAGAGAACTTCACGCTCTAAATCCGCCATGTGGACTTCCTTAGAAAAACCGTGTGATCTCTTTTCTTATTTTGAGAGGGATTTTGCTGAATAGTAGTATAAAGTTGACGAAATACTGAGTAGGCAACACTGCTTCATTATTCGAAGTTTGCTTTGTTCATATTCGCTGTCATTTGTTTTCCTGATTTCGAGAATTTGTGTAAATGTTTTATTAAATCCAATTATTCTTCAATTAAATTATAATTTCACTTCTATCAACACGTTCAAGTAAGTTGTAAGCGAGTCTTTAATTACTTATTTAACAGAAAACTATTAATAAGTAGCCCTATTACAGGTTTTAATTCGTTTATATTGTGTTCATGCCACAGTGCAGCACCGCCCGAGTGCGAATGTGTTTTGTGGTGTCCCTGCCCAAGTGCTACATCGCCCTGCGTTAGTGCGTTTTGTTCCTGCCCAAGTGCTGCATCGCCCGAATGCGAGTGAAACTTTTAAAATACCTCCAAGTAAGTTTATACTGGGTATTTAATAACCAAATAATAATAAAACGTATTGAGTGAATTTTATACCATGTTCTGACCGACATCGAAAACATGTTTTCGTTGCTAAAACTGGTTTTCGACCTAAAACTTGTGTTTTCGTCAATGTAAAATCTGTCAAACGAAAACAGGTTTTCGCTGAAAACCACTTGAAAACTCACGTTCCACTCATTCCAATCGGTGTCTGCGCTAGTTTTTTTCGATTATTTATCGAAGTGGAAGTCATATTTTATCATCTTTAATACGCCATTTCGGATTTATTGCTAATTGGCTGACCAAAATTAAATAAGCATGGAAGTAAAAGGTTGTTAATGAAAAGAAATTGAAGAAAAAGTATTTTGGTTTTGTATTTGTGCAGCAAAACTGTAAACCAAGGATGTAAGAAATGTCAACGAAAAGACCAACAGTCGATGTGAACAGCCTTCGGCCCACAATCCCAAAACTCGTTTTCAAGGTGTTTTCGTTGTCGGTTGTTGTTGTTGTTGTTGTAGCGGCTACAACAACCCCGCCCAGGATGGTTGGTATCTCAGTCGTTGTCGTCAAGTTCCACTAACGGCAAGCCTAGGAAGCATGCAGCTTCTGTGGGGTTGGTCCACTGGGACAAAGCCGTTAGGGTTGTCGGGTTTTCCGGGCATGCGAAGAGATGTTTCGAGTCATGTGGGTCTCTCCGCATGCCGGACACTCATTCGGCACATCCTCATTCAATCTACTCAGGTAGGAGTTTAACCTGCTGCAGTAGCCAGAGCGAAGTTGTGCTAGTGTTGTGCGAGTCTCCCGAGGCAGATGAAGCTCCGTCTCATCTGTGTCCGGGGGTGGTATGCCTAGAACGGCATTCACAGGTCTGGAGTCTACATAACTCGAGACTGACTCCCTGTGAATGCCGTTCAGGGCCTGTCGGTAAGCTGTCGGGTTCAGAGGTTGCTTGATGAACCTCTGGACTTCGTCCGTCAGTTCATATAGATGCCTCCTGACGTGCCTAGGCGAGGGCTCCTCTGCAAGCAGCTGTCTGTTTGGGTGGCCACTTCTGTGGCTCCCGATCAGGAACTGCTTGCAGAGCATTATATTGTGCTCCTTTACGGGGAGCATTTGCGCCTCGCCGTGAAGATGGTGTTCGGGCGACATCAGGAGGCATCCTGTCGCTATCCTGAGTACGGTGTTCTGTGCAGTCTGTAGCTTCGTCCACTGCGTCCTACTAGTCTCCGGCGAACACACTGGCGCTGCGTAATTCAAAACCGGCCGGCCTATTGCCTTGTATGTTGCCAGCAACGTTTCTTTGTCTTTNTTACACTTGACTGAGGTGGAGTTGTGGTGAAGTCGTCTCCGGCATACACAGCAGGTGTAGGTTTCTGACCCTGGGTTTGACTCGATGCCAGCCCTGAGTAGAAGAATACGTAGTGAATGTAGCCCTATGGACGAACAACTTCTGAGATACTTCGCCGACCTAAACGGGGTTAGATCGCCGAAACAACATCCCTTGGTCGGGTAAAACCCGAGTCATTCCGGTACGTAGAACCGGCTGTCGTGGGAATGTTCGTTGTCGGTCAGAACATTCCCTGCAAAAAATTGTGCGACTAATCTCTAAAGAGAGTATTCCGAGATTACTCTCAATCGGGTACAATTGGGCATTAATTAGTCCCAACTAGTCTCATAAGGGTACTAATGGAGGTCAATTAGTCTCAACTCATCCCTTATGGGTATAATTGGAGATCAATTAGTCCCCAACTCATCTCTAATGGGTACTATTAACGATTTAATGATATGTACGCACTTAGTCAATCAAATTTCATGTGCGGCGTTCGCATACAGAGAGAGTATTCGCCTAACAAAACTGAGCACCCCGGTTCGAATCTCAGCTGGCGCAAATTTCTGTTTTTATTTTTTAAAAGTGAATAGTCGCTTTTTATACCCGTTCGGGTATAAAGGTGAACAATTAGTCTCTTCATAGGACATGCTCGAACAAAAGCGATTAGTTCATTCCATATAAAGAGATCAAAAGTGGTATTAGTCGCATGCTCCGTTGCGATTGCTCCCGGAGTCATCCCGGATTAGTCCCATTTTTTGCAGGATTGTATTAGCATTGCAGGTCATACATAGCTTTTCTTGTGCTACTGCCCAAGTGCTACCTCGTCCAGCGTGTGTGTGTGTTGTTGCTGCTACTGCTCAAGTGCTACTTCGCCCAGCGTTTGTGTGTATTGTTGTTCCTGCCCAAGTGCTGCATCGCCCGAGTGCGAGTGAATCTTTTTAAAGAGGTGGTATTCAATACCATGAATGGAACTCTGGTGGAAACCTGCAAGAAATATCTGCACCGTCAAATGGTCTGAGTTCTGACGTAAAGAAGCTCTTTTTTAGAAGTCGTATGCATTTCCGCATAAAATACCTCAATAAGAAATTAAAACATTAATATAAATCTAGTAAAATCTTGCAACTTATGGCGAGTTTGGGAACTCAACTAAATACAAGTAACAAAGAATTTTCACAAAATTTCAGTTTCAACTATGTGGCCAGACATTTTATGCTTATAATAAAATTACTGCATTGAAAAATTAGCTAAAATGCGCATAAAACAATCACAAAATATCTAATGCTTAAATATTTAAATACTTCATATCAGCGTTTGCACTGACACGTCTAACCGCACTTTAAGTTATAGTACCAGGCTGGCCGGGCTTTGTCCCCGTACTTTTAAAATTTTTCAAGATCTGGATACCTTTAAAAAAATATTTTGGAAAAAATGGATTTCGATATCTATTAAGTAAATTTCATACTCCAAAATTTAGGTGGCAACCGTATTCCGAAATAAGCTGGAATGATTGGTACATACATTGAGCTTATATGTACTGTGTATATACAGGGTGTCCCAGAAGTAACCTGCCAAACTTGGGAGAAGGTAGGTGGGGTGGTGAGCTCCCTGATAAGCAACAATTTTTCAAGTAAAAGTGTCACCGTTTTTGAAATATTTAAATTTTTTTGAATTAAAGAAAAATCGTGCCTTTTCATGTATTTTCTTTAACTGCATCTACAAACTAGGCTACACTTAGTAAATTTTTTATGTAAAATACTTTCAGATAGTTGCTTCTCCATATTCAAATGCCATGTAGTTAAAATATATTAAGGGACCATCAAAAAATTATAACTATTTTGGGATTTTTAACTCTTTGATATTTTCTTCCCCAACTTTGACTATCTCTGGTAAAAAAAAAATGTACTGAGCTATAACTTTACATTACATAAAAAAATTGCTCATTTAATAAATATTTCAGAAATGTGCCACTCTTACTATTTCGAATAGAATAAAAAAAGTTATAGCCGCTTTTATGGGTAAAGGACTGAGACACGCTAGAATGTATTTAATAGATTTAAATTTAAGTTGCTCTTGTTACCGACCAATGACATGTTAAATAGTGCAAAGGTACATTATTACCTGCTACTGACATTATTTTCCGTGCTGGAAATATTTTTACCAGCAGCAATTTGCCAGCAAGAAAAACAGCTGATCAAAAACATCTGTTTGCATTTTATGAAAATTATGAAATTTATTTTGATGATTTTTCAGTTTAAATTAACTTGCACATCTAGCAGATGTCTCGAAATAAAGCAAATACTCATTAACGTTTTCTTAGGAAATAATTTTAGGCGAACCTTAAATTTATATTATTTTCGTGTTTCAGTTTCATGCATTTGTATGTAACCAAAATTTCGATAAGCTGTACTAAAAACTTGCAAGTTTTTGATAATTTTGCGTTCGCGTACTTCTTGGGGTAACCTGCAAGTTGCTGCTGGACATTTTTCACTGGAGATCTATTCGAACAGACTAAATGAGTAGTGCATAATGACGTTTATTCTCTACCAGTAGAGAAATAATCGGTAGAGAAGAGTTACAGAAACGAGCTGCAGATCTCGACATTTAACAAACTCCTGTTTCCACGACTCGGCACCAAAAAACAAAAGATCCGTACATCATCCGGACTGCGCCCCTCGTGTCTTTTGATCGGGAAAGGAGAGCAAAACCCGTTAGGATTATTTATTTATTTAACAAGTAAGAAAGTCTAAGTTCGGGCGGGGTCGAACATTAAATACCCGGCGCAAGTATTACATATATGCCTTTTCACCTTTCCGAAAGCTACCGCTACATGGTAAGCCGGGGTGTATCAATTTTGAATAAATTAGCGTCCTTAAATTTCGAAATATTGACGTTTCGAGCATTTCTAAAATTTACCGTTATATGAAAAGCCGTA